>NC_066537.1:2713887-2719348 GCF_024679095.1 Eriocheir sinensis
CACTCTGACTCCTTTATGCCTGCTATTAAGATTCTTAAACAACATCTAGCGGCAGTGGGATATTAACCCCCTAGCCGCCGTGGGGGAGTAAACAACTCATGGGAAAAAACCCGCTGAGCGCTGTTCCTGCAAAGAAAACAGAGGGATTGGCCAGAAGAAAGGATCAATTTTGGGATGAGTTTTTTGAATACGCTTCTCTTGAAAGAGTTAAAGTCGCAGACAGGAGAAATTCAAACTGAGAAAGTCTTTTCCAGAATTTACCAGCGAAAGGGATGAAAGAATGAAGATGCCGGTTAACATATGGGATTTGGATAGCATAGGAGTGGGCAAGAGTAGAAATTCGTGTGCAGCGGAGTCGTGGGAGGGGGGGAAGGCATTAAGTTAGTAAGTTCAGAAGAGCTGTCAGCATGAAAATATCGATGTAAGAAAGAAAGAGAGGTAGCAGTGCGACGGAGTTTTATCAGTAAAAGACTGTCAGTTAGAAGTGGGGAGTTGTTGAAACGAAAACTGGACTCCAGTCTGTCCATGAGGGATGTGCGTTTAGAGCCCCCCCCAACACATGAGATTTTGAAAGGCAGAAACTAAAGAGTTTAACTAAGCAACCCGTCAGAATGGCAGCACAGTTTTTAAAGGACAGCAGGAGGCTATTCGTCGGGTCCATAAACTTCTTAGAATTCAGACAAAAGACAGAGAGAGCACAGAAAATATCATTCTCAAGAAATTTAATAACAGATAAAGTAAAGTCAGAGGGGTGATTAATAGGAGGAATATGTCCAGAATCGTCTAGAGTGGAATTTTCAGAGAAGGTGTTAGCGAGAACAAGCGTGCTTCATTCAGGGCTTTTTTAGCATGCGTAGTGGAGAAAGTGTATGGAGTGTGGACCTCCATTCCAGAGAAAATCACCTCAATAATGAGCTGGGCACACACAGAGAGGTATCCGTCCTGGAAGCAGTAATCATTCCACAGAAATAAGAAAAGTGAATCTTTAGGGCATCCCACCGAGCCGAAGAATAATGCCAGAAGCACTGTCTTTCCGTTGTGTCCCAGGAACGTATAGGAGCGATAAGGTTGTGATTGCAAGAGAATGGTTTAATAGAATAAATGTTAGAAGAATTAGAAAGAGGTCTACAGTATTGGACATTCTCTAAAGTGATCAGGGATACGTATAAGGTAGCTAACGAACTGCTCTAGATCCCATTTTAAAGCAAAGTTGTATAGACATTTTTACGAGACTGGTCAGTGAAAGAGGATGGTGAACATTGAAATCTCCTAAGATGGAGATTTCAGCAAAATGAGAATGAGTTAGGATATTATTCTTTTGGAATTCAAATAGTCAAACAGTTTTACATAGTTATTTTAGATAAACAGCACAGACATATTAAGAGATGGGACAATCTTGGTGGCGCTTTTTTTAACTTTTTCTATTCTATTGATGTTCACTCAACCTTGGGGGCTCCACACTTGCACAGCGTATTCTAAGTGGGGACGTATGTATATTCTGTACACACTGGCAAAACCTTCCTCCGTCCAGTTCTTGAAAGTAAGTTTGAGGAGATCTAACATGCTATTTGCTTTTGATGTTATATTATCAATGTGATGTGTAAATTTTATATTTTATATAAACAGAATACCCAGATCCTTTTCTTCTGTTCATTCCCTCTCTGACTCCTTTATGCCTGTTATTAAAATTCTTAGAGTGATATTTTCTATGCCCTCTCTGGCCTCAACTCTCAGAAGGCTTATGGACCTGATGGAGTGCCTCCTATTGTACTTAAAAACTGTGCCTCCGTGCTGACACCCTGCCTGGTCAAACTCTTTCGCCTCTGCCTGTCAACATCTACCTTTCCTTCCTGCTGGAAGTATGCCTTCATACAGCCTGTGCCTAAGAAGGGGCCCCGATCCAGTCCCTCAAACTACCGCCCTATAGCTTTACTTTAATGCCTATCTAAAGCTTTTGAATCAATCCTTAACCGGAAAATTCAAAAGCACCAATCCACTTTTGGCCTATCTGATCGCCAGTATGGGTTCCGCAAGGGGCGTTATACTGGCGATCTTCTTGCTCTCTTAACTGACTCTTGGTCATTCTCTCTTAGCTGTTTCGGTGAAACTTTGACAGTTGCGCTAAACACGAAAGCTTTCGATAGAGTCTGGCACAAATCTTTGCTTTCTAAACGCCCTCTTTCGGATTCTATCCCTCTCTCTGTTTCTTTATCTCTAGTTTCCTTTCCGGCCGTTCTATCTCTGCTGTGGTAGACAGTCACTGTTCTTCCCCTAAACCTATAAACAGTGGTGTTCCACAGGGCTCTGTCCTATCACCTACTCTCTTCCTGTTATTCATCAATGATCTTCTTTCCATAACAAACTGTCCTGTCCACTCATACGCTGATGACTCTGTAATGCCGACTTGCCTGATGGGCGAGCCTCCCATAACTCACTTAGCCACTGGGGGTACCTCTTTGACCGACTGGTTAAGGAGTGGTTCTCCCGTTACGCTGGTCGCGGGTCCTTGTCTGGATTAATTTCTCCTGTGTTTCGTTACACGCAGAGGTCGTGTGGGAGTGTAGTAAAGAGAAAATTCTGGCGTTTCAACCCCACTCTGCATTATTCAACTTCTTTCAACAGAAGACCCTCTCAACAGAGATTACAAGACTCCAGACTGGAGGCTGCAGAACGCTTAACCACAGACCTTGCTATCATTTCCGATTGAGGTAGAAGGAACCTTGTGTCCTTCAATGCCTCAAAAACCCAGTTTCTCCACCTATCAACTCGACACAATCTTCCAAACACCTATCCCCTATTCTTCGACAACACCCAGCTGTCACCTTTTTCAACACTTAATATCCTCGGTCTATCCTTAGTTCCAAATCTCAACTGGAAGCCTCCTCAAGGTTAGGCGTTCTGTATTGTCTCCGCCATTTCTTCCCCCCCGCACAGATGCTTTCCATATATAGGGGCCTTGTCCGCCCTCGTATGGAGTATGCATCTCACGTGTGGGGGGGCTCCAGTCACACAGCTCTTCTGGACAGAGTGGAGTCTAAGGCTCATCGTCTCATTAGCTCTCCTCCTCTTACTAACAGCCTTCTAACTCTTAAATTACGCCGCCATGTTGCTTCTGTTTCTATCTTCTATCGATATTTTCATGCTGCCTGCTCTTGTGAACTTGCTAACTACATGCCTCCCCCCCTCCCGCGGTCCCGCTTCACACGACTTTCTACTCATGCTCATCCCTATACTGTCCAAACCCCTTATGCAAGAGTTAACCAGCATCTCCATTCTTTCATCCTCTTCACTGGTAAACTCTGGAGTAGTCTTCCTTCATCTGTATTTCCTCCTGCCTATGACTTAACCTCTTTCAAGAAGAGTGTATCAAGACACCTCTCCACCCGAAATTGACCTCTCTTTTGGCTACTCTTTACTTTTTACTTTTGTGGGGCAGCAGTAGCAGGCTTTTTGTACTCTTTGTTGCCTTAGGGCCATACTTTGTAAATATATATATATATATATATATATATATATATATATATATATATATATATATATATATATATATATATATATATATATATATATATATATATATATATATATATACATATATATATATATATATATATATATATATATATATATATATATATATATATATATATATATATATATATATATATATATATATATATATATATATATATATATATATATATATATTTTTTTTTTACGTCGTGGCCTGTTGCCCTGGTAGCTTCTTCCAGTGGATCCTAATCGTCGGCCCAAAAGCTTCTTCCCAGTGGGGCTGATGGTCAGCAAAGCCGTTCTGGCAGCTCATATATATATATATATATATATATATATATATATATATATATATATATATATATATATATATATATATATATATGTATACACACACACACACACACACACGTATGTACAGTCAAGTCGCCTATGACGCGGATTCGTAAGGCGCGATTTTCTATGACGCGGTATGGTTTCAGAACCGTATTTTCAGATGACGCGGGTAAAACCATCTATGACGCAGTTCGTGGTCTCCTTTGCCCGAACTGCTCCGGGTCCTCTCAAACGCGTGACGCCGCAACTCGAGTTGCCAACTCGGACCGCCCGCTGCAGTTCGGTTTGAAGAGGTGGAGTGCCTCCGTGCTGCGATGACGTCATCAGCAAATATGTCGGCCCAAACAAACACATAATTATAAGTGCTTCCATTGCATTTCACCTCTCCGTGCCACGATAACCACTGCTGCTTCCTTTTCATTTTCTGTTGCAAGGAGCTCGTCGCCCAGAGCTGCTTGTGATGCATGTTTAAACGTCGTCAGGAAAATCAGTGGACGCCATTTTGCTGCCAGAACAGCTAGTAAACGTCGTCACTCACTGGCAGCAAAATGGCGTCCGCTGATCTTTCGAACGACTATTACTATAGTCTGTTCGGAGCATGAAGTCGGTTCAAGGTGCGGCAGATTCCAGAATTCCCATGAGTGCAGCGCTGCCAGTTCGACCACCAATTATCAGATTAGCACTCTCTCCCGGCCTACCCACCCACAACCCACCTGTTTATCTCTCTCCCTCTCTCTCCCTCTCGACCCGGGGGAGGGACCTAGGGGGACACACCGACCACCACCACCACCACCACCACCACTACCAACACCACAACGTGGCAACATGGGAAAAAATCGCTGCCACATGTCATAGAATTTATACAAATCCTTGTTATAATCCTAAACATCGACACTCATTGTACTATGTAGCTTCCTTTACTATATACAGAATATATAAAATATCGCTTTCAAATAGCACATGGATGGGAAATAAGAGAGAGACGCATGTACGAAGGCTGATTTGGCAGCATGGGTAGAGGTAAACGACGATACCAGCTCCACCCTGAACCGATTTCTTGCTCTGAACAGACTATAGCTGCTCAGGCAGCAAAATGGCGTCCGCTGATATTCCTGACGACGTTTAACCCCTAACCGGGGGTAACTGTACTTTCGGTACCGCGAGGACCGGCCTCCCGCACAAAGCCCGAAAATTGCCTGTATTCACACACTCTCTACGCTTAACCTACATTGCACGAGTGAATAAGATAGATTTTGTAATAGCCATCAAGTATCCAGAAGTCTCTACGTGCCGCGCCGTGCAGAAACAGCGAGTTGAACAGGAAAGACTTCTGGGGTGAGAGCGCCGGTTATAACCGCCTCCGACCCTTCCCCGGCAAAGCGGCTATAGCCGCCTCCGGTCCTTTAGGGGTTAAATATGCATCACAAGCTGTTCTTGGCGACGAGCTCCTTGCAACAGAGAATGAAAAGGAAACTGAGGCGTCACGCGTTTGAGAGGACCCGGGGCGGTCCAGGCGGCCCAAGTCGCTCCCTCAAACGCTAGCAGCTGCCCCCCCATGCATGGCGCCTCATCTTGCCTTATCCCCGCGGACTCATCTCGGACTGAACAACAT
>NC_066537.1:2719448-2797686 GCF_024679095.1 Eriocheir sinensis
GTATTCGCCCGTCCGGCATCAACCACCGCTTAAGCATCACTCCCCCGCCCAGGGCGAGGGTGTCCCACTGCTCCCAGTAGTGCTTCGCAGCGGGGCTCAGTGCTGCTACCTCCCCCCGTGGTGGTCTGGCCGCGCCTGACTCAAGCATCCTCACGATGGGGCCGATGTCCGGGTCTTTCCGCTGGGCCTCCCGCCATCCGTCTTCGCTGTTGGACGAGTCCACTGACACCACTGTCCGTCGGCATTCCACTGGCTCCTTACCGCTACAGTGACGGCAGTCTGGTTCACACGGGCGCCGGCTGAGGCTGTCAGCGTTGATGTGTGCCTTACCTGGGCGGTGCACCACGTGGTAGTTGTGCTGCTCCAACTTTCCGAGCCAACGTGCCAGCTGGCCCTCCGGGTTCCTCAGTGTTTTCAGCCACCGTAGGGCTGCGTGGTCCGTCCTCACGGTGAACGGGGCACCATAGAGGTAAGAGTGAAAGTGGTCCAGGCTTCTAACCACAGCCAGCAGCTCCTTCCTTGTGACGCAGTAGTTGCGCTCAGGAGCGCTAAACTTCTGGCTGTAATACGCCACCACCTGCTCTTGTCCGTCCTTCTCCTGGGAGAGCACAGCACCAATACCCTCGGCGCTAGCGTCGCAGTCCAACAGGTAATGGGGGCGAGGATCTGGGTACGGCAGCACAGGGCCTCCTTTAGTCGTTCGAAGGCTGTTTGACACTCCGGGTCCCAGCGGAACACCGCCCCTTCTCGCGTTAGCTGGTGCAGGGGAGTGGCAATGGTAGCGAAGCCCTGCACAAATCGCCTGTAGTAGGTGCAGAGTCCCAGAAAGCTCCGTACTTCCTTCACTGTCTTTGGCACCGGCCACTCCCTCACAGCTGCTACCTTCTGAGGGTCCGGCCTGACTCCATCCTGGCCGACAATGTGCCCCAAAAACGGTACCTCCCGCTGGAAAAGCAGGCATTTCTTAGGGCTGAGCTTCAGGTTAGCCGCCCTGAACCGCAGGAACACTGCTTCCAGCCGCTCCAACTCTTCCTCGAACGTGGTCCCGTACACTATCACATCGTCCAAATAGACTAGGGCGGTCTTCCACTGGAGTCCATCAAGCACCCTTTCCATCAGTCGCTCGAAGGTTGCAGGGCGTTGCACAGGCCGAATGGCATCACCTTAAACTGCCACAGTCCCTGCCCGGTGGAGAACGCCGTCTTAGCCTTGTCTTCCTCGGCTACCTCTATCTGGTGGTATCCTGACTTCAGGTCCAGGGTAGAGAACCACCTGGCTCCGACCAGCGCGTCCAGGGTGTCGTCAATCCGAGGCAGGGGGTAGGAGTCCTTGACTGTGACATCGTTAAGTGCACGGTAGTCTACACAGCATCTTGTCGTACCGTCCTTCTTTCTCACCAGGACTACCGCCGACGACCACGGGCTGCTGGAGCGCTCCACTACTCCCTGTTCGATGAGTTCACCTACCGCCCTCTCCATCTCTGCGCGACGGGCAGGGCGATTCTCCGCAGGGGTGCTTGATCGGGCGACTGTTAACGGTGTCGATGCGATGCTTGGCCAGGTCGGACCGTCCCAAGTCTCTGTATCCTGTCGAGAATACGTCAGCATAAGAGATGAGCAGTTTCCTCAGCTGGTTTGCTTGCCTCTGTCCCAGATATTTAGAGCTCCTCCCCAGCAGCTCCTGGAGGTGCTCGGGCACGCCACCGCCAGCAGCCCTCGCCACTGACCTATCGTCCGTAGTCTCCCGCGCCCGTTCCACCTCCTCGCACGTTCCCAGTGTTGTTCCTGCCTGGATATGATGCTCACTATCCGAAGGGTTAGCCACCAACACCGTAATCTCGTCCTTATCCCGCTGAACCAAGGTCCTGCCGACCACCAGACCGCCCTGCAGTTGTTCGGCGGGCGGCGGCTCCACTAGGCCGTCCTCGCTCGCCATCCTCCGGCTCAGTCTGCATCTTACGCGCGTCTCCGACCTCGGGGGGACGCATACTGCTCTGGCCACGACCACCTGGGCGGGGCTACTCGACTCGAGCAGGGGCACCACGACGTTCCTGATCCGCATGGTCATGTCTCCAAAGTCGACCCGTGCCCGGCTCTTTTTGAGGTAGTCCAGGCCCAAAAGACAGGAGTCCTCAATATCTGCCACGTACACGGGCAGTCGCTCCACCTCTTCTCCGATGGCGATCTGGGCCTCCACCGGTCCTCGCAGCTCGGCACAGTGGCCGGTAACGCCACACAGGCGCTGTACCGCCACAGGAGGATTTGGGGCCGCCATCACGTCCGGCCGGACGAACGTTCGCTCCGCCCGGTGTCTACCGTGAGCCGACAGGGTACCCCGTTCACGGCTCCTCGACCTGTACGCTGCGGGCGGCTGTGGTACGGCATCTTAGAAAGACTGGGGCCTGGATGGGGATGGCTGGCGCCGGCCCCCGCCGCCCAGCCGTCCTCCATTTCCCGGTGACGCCGAATCATCCTCATGTCCAGCCCGTGGGCTAGAGCTGGAAGGTTGTGTCGGCTGGCTGCACCCCTGGCAGACACCCTGGCCCGCACCAGTGCTCTGTCGCTCACTAGAAGACGAGCGGTTGGCAGTAGGGCAGTTTCTCCACATGTGCCCCACACGATGACAATCCCAGCACTCTCCGGGGAAGCTTCGCGTGACAGTCCCCTCCCCTCGAGCCCTCACATGTCCCCTTTGTGCTCGGAAATCCTTCCTCGCTTGGTCAAACCTGGGCTTCACGGGGCTTGACTGGACGAATGACTCGAACTCCAGGGCCCGAGCTAACGCTTCCTGAAGGTCGCCGACGTGAGCTTGTTTCACGTACACCTGCAGCTGTTGGTCGTTCAGTGCGTCCACAAACTGGTCTCGCAACAAAATTGCGAGGAGGTCTTCTGTGGCCGCCGGATAGGCCTTCCTGGCCAAGTTCTCCAAGTCCTGGGCTAGCTGCTGCAGCGTCTCGTCCCGGACACGAACTCTGGCCCGGAACCTTGCCCGGAACACCTCCGCTTGGTGTTGGTGGCCGTACCGTCGCTCTAGTACCGCCACGATGCTGGAGTACGATGAGCGTTGGGCAGGTGTAAGCTGGCTCAGGACTTCCACGGCTGGACCCTTCAGGCTCGATGCGAGCTGCACAGCCTTCTCCCATGGACTCCAGCCTTGAGCCTCTGCCATTAGCTCGAACTGAGCGAGGTAAGAACATAAGAACATAAGAACATAAGAACGCAGGAGTCTGCCTAATATCGCTGTCCATGAATTTATCTAGTCTATTTTTCATCCACCACCCCCCAGTTGAAATCCTGGGGCTTGCGTCGACCTGCCGTCTCCCGGCGGGGAACCACGGAGGGAGACATGGGAGGAGAGCGTGTAGGAGTGGCGGGATGGGTACGGGACGGATCTAGGGCACATCCTGGGGCGTCCCTCCGACTAATCGTCCCGCTAGCCTCTCCTTGACAGCGTGGCGTCCGCCGGTCCGCCTCTCCATCGTCACGGTCATCAGCATGAGGGTCGCTTCCCTCGGGTGGTGCCTTGTCTCCATTGTCAGGCACCCCCGCCTTCCCCCCACCGTCTATCCGTTCCTCCAACGCGGCTACCGCACCACTGAAGCCCGCAACCACAGTGTCTAGCTGGCTCGTCACCTGATCTCGGAGGTCCTTTTCTATCTTAACCACCTCCTTCATCACTTCGCTCTTCACTTTCCGACAGCTGTCCTCGGCGAACTGTCTGGCCTCCTCCCTGAGGTCGCCCAAGCCACTTAGAAACGCGTCCTTAAACTCACTAATGGCTTGGGCCTGAACCTGTTGGCCCTCGGAGAGAGCTTGTCTCGTTTGAGCCTCTAACTGCCGAGCTTGACCTTGGAACTGCTGGTTCAACACCTCCACCAAGTCCGCTAGCGTCGGCGTGCCTCCCGCTGCTGCCGGGGTAGTCATCTTGCCAAGTTTTCCACTGCGCAGTCAAGGTAGCCTTTCCCACAACCTCGCCGTCTCTCCAAAGGCCACGAATCCCACTCCTGACACCAGTGTAACGAAAGGAGTAAGGGGTGGCGCCCCTTTGGGCCTGCTTTCGTTACAACTAAGGGATCGGGGCCTTGCAGAGAACGGGAAGGGCTGAGGGAAACACGTTTTCTGGTAGCTGGTTTATTGGCTCCCCCCACAATAGCGACACGCCTAGACACACTGGTCGAATCCCCGCCTTCTCAGCACCTTGCAGCTCCGTCAGGGGCGCCGAGTACCGTCCCCATCCGCTCGTGGGGCTCGCTGTGCTGGCGTCCTTTCGTTCCTCAGGGCGCTCAGCGTAATCCAATGGGCCCCTGGGAACCGCAGAGCCGTGCGTGAAGAGGTCAGCTTACGCGGTGTGGCCAGCTCAGAGGCGCTGGGTGGACTCATTCTGAGCCAGCCAGGCGGTGGAGACGTCAGCTTGGCCCTGGTTCGCCGAGGCCTACGTGGCGGGTCGGTGAGGAGGGTGAATCATGGCGGTCCGTCCCCGTGAACCACCATTCGGGTGCGGGTTCGCTCGTGTCTGCGTAACAATATTATAAGTTGTTCGTTAGAGTCTGGAATTGTGCCGAGAGAATGGAAAAGAGCAAACATTATACCAGTTTATAAGAGCAGGAACAGACATGAGCCATTAAATTATAGACCAGTCTCACAATTGTAATCTGTAAAATGTGTGAATTATAAAAAATTAATGGATTGAAAATTTGGAAAGAGAAAAATTAATAAATGAGAGCCAGGAAAGGAAAGTCGTGCGTCACAAATTTGATTTTGTTTTTACTCGAGATTAATTAATAGATACAGTACAAGAAAGAGATGGATGGATGGATTGTATATACCTAGACCTGAAAAAAGCTTTTGATAAAGTGCCACATAACAGACTATTGTAGAAATTAGTGTATAGAGGAGGACTGGGAGGCAGTATGAAAACCTGGATGAGGTAGTATCTGGTTTGAAGAGAAATGAGAACAGTGGTAAGGGATGAAAAATCGGAATGGATAGAAGTGACAAGTGGAGTGCCGCAGGGATCTGTACTTGCAACAATAATGTTCTTGATTTATATCAATGATATGCCAGAAAGAGTAAAAAGCTACATGAGCTTGTTCGCTGATGAGGCAAAGCTGTAAAGAAGGATAAGGACGGAGGAAGATTGTATGAGGTTGCAGGAGGATCTGAATGCAATATGTGAGTGGAGCAACAAATGGGAAATGGAATTCAATGCAAACAAATGTCACATACTGAGGATGGGAAAAGGTAAAAATAAACCCCTGAAACAATATAAAATGGGTGAAAGAGACATAAGGGTAGTTAAGGAAGAGAAAGACCTGGGAGTGACAATTCAGGATTCTTTGACGCCAGAAAAACACATAAACAGGATATTTGGTGATACATATAGGCTATTGGAAAAGGTTAGATTTGCATTCCACTATATGGATATAGATATGATGACAAAGATAATAAATGCAATGATTATACCAAAGTTAAAATATGCAGTAGTGGCATGGTCCCCACACACGAAAAAAGGATGTAAAGAAACTGGAAAGGATTAAAAAAATTGCAACAAAAATGGTACCCGAACTCTCAAATCTTGCCATATGAAGAAAGATTGGAACGCATGAACCTGCCAACTTTGGAATGGAGGAGAGAAAGGGGAGACTTGATAATGTTGTTTAAGTTGATGAGTGGTATGGATAAGGTAGATAGAGAGGTCTTGATGGAGAGAGAGTTAAGGAGAGGATTGAGAGGACACAAGAAGCTGAGAATGGGAACATGCTTAAGAGACAAACAGAAGTACAGCTTTCCTCATAGAAGTGTGAATTTGTGGAACAGTTTGGAGGAGGAAATGGTGGAGATGAAGTGTCACACCAAATGAAAGAAAGACTGGATAAAAGTAGACAAGGAGACAGGACTTGCCGAGCCTTGCTCAGGCCCTGTATGCTACAAATAGGTAAATACATGTTTCTCTGCACTGCTATGTTAGGACTTATGTCTCTCATTTAAGTTGTTAAACAGGCTCTCAGTACTGTATTGTTAGCCACAGTGTCAAAAGAAAAAGTAATAATTATATTTCCAGCTTATCAAAAATGTCGATTGAAATGAATGAATCCAAAAGGCAGCTCCTATCACATAATTAGTGACAGTGTAGTATATTCAGTTACTATATCAGATAATTATCAGTGATTTTAGAATATTGGAATGATATTGTCAGGACAAGAGTATGGGAAAATTAAATTTATTATATATGTAGCATCTAAGATTACATAAATATATCACATTATTTAGACTATCATATACTGTACATTAGGTCTTCCATACAAAACAAAAAGAATATTTGGAATTATAATAACAATATAATAATAAAAACAAATAATAATAATAGTAATAATAATAATAATAATAATAATAATAATAATAATAATAATAATAATAATAATAATAATAATGATAATTTTTAATAAAGTTCTCTATTACATTTTGAGAATTAAACCGAGTCATAAAATCAGGAAAGATGAGGTTGTAAATACAGTAAACCCTCGATATAACAGACTAATTGGGGGGAACTTAGCCCGTTAATGTTTAAAGTCCAATATGAGCAGCAGAAATCTGAAAATACGTATAATAATACCAACAAACCTAATAAATGTAGGCATAGTTTTTTTATTGTGTATGTTGTCTGTATAGCCGCACAGCACACTTGACGACAGACTGCACGGCACTGAGGCTGCCAGGGGGGCCCTGCAGGGGGGCCATATTGTTAAAGGGATGGGTAAAATTTTACAAGTGCACCAATCTTGCACTGGCAAACAAAACTGTTTTTTTTTTTTGGTAGTTTTTGGTGTGTTATGAAATAATCTGATAGCTGTTTCTGTCACAAACCACCACCACAGCTGCAAAATAGCTTGCTGAGAGAGGTTCAACTTGCTTACTGTTCCTATATTTCACTCACCACTCACAAAGATCAGAAGTGAACAAACTAGAACAAAACCAGGCAAATTAATGTTTTTCCTGTTGTGTATTCTCCCAGTGCACATGCGTGGTGGACAGCAGAGCAATTTATTTCTGCGAAGAGGTACTTCATGCAACACCGACTGCATAGTGGACGACCACCCCCACCGCCGCCCTGTCCAATCATAAGCTACGTATTTCTGCCGCCCCACACTAAGTGTTGAACAAATGTAAACAAACCAAACCAAACTTAACCTAACCTACCCTACCAAATCTATCTCTAAGGCTGAACTCTTCTCTCAAACTTTCTCTAAAAACTCCACTCTGGACGATTCTGGGCATATTCCTCCTACTCATCCCCCCTCTGACTCCTTTATGCCTGTTATTAAGATTCTTAAAAATTATGTTTTCTATGCCCTCTCTGGCCTCAATCCTCAGAAGGCTTATGGTCCTGTTATTGTTATTGTTCTTAAAAACTGTGCTTCCATGCTGACACCCTGCCTGGTCAAACTCTTTCGCCTCTGTCTGTCAACATCTACCTTTCCTTCCTGCTGGAAGTATGCCTTCATACAGCCTGTGCCTATGAAGGGTGACCATTCCAATCCCTGAAACTACTGTCCTATAGCTTTACTTTCATGTCTATCTAAAGCTTTTGAATCAATCCTTAACTGGAAGATTCAAAAGCACCTTTCCACTTCTGACCTTCTGTCTGATTGCCAGTATGGGTTCCGCAAGGGGCATTCTATTGGTGATCTCCTTGCCTTCCTAACGGACTCTTGGTCATCCTCTCTTAGCCGTTTCAGTGAAACCTTTGTATTGCACTGGACATAGCAAAAGCCTTTGATAGGGTCTGGCACAAATCTTTGCTTTCCAAACTACCCTCCTACGGTTTCTATCCTTCTCTCTGTACCTTTATCTCAAGTTTCCTCTCTGACCGTTCTATTTCTGCTGTGGTCACTGTTCTTCCCCTAAACCTATTAATAGTGGTGTTCCGCAGAGTTCAGTCCTATCTCCCACTCTCTTTCTGTTGTTCATTGATGATTTTCTTTCCAAAACAAACTGTCCTATCCATTCTTACACCAATGACTCTACTCTACATTACTCAACTTCTTTTAACCTGTGAAGGCCGATAGGCCCCATATGGGGCTGCATCGCCGCAGGCCGATAGACCCCTTATGGGACAGCTACTTTACGCGCGTATCAAAACTGTGCTAACATTGGTAATGCTGGTAATTTGGCTTGAGGAGTAGGCTTATGTCTACACTGTCACCCCGGACCATCACCACCTCCCCCACGCACCCTACTTCAGTGTCCCACAGACTTCTGTGACGGAAACATATGCGCGAGTGTATCGAGTATTATTGACACTTTTTTACCCATCACTGTACTTATTAGTGAGAACTATGGCTCCTGGTGCGAAGAGGAAGCAGTGACTCTCGCGTGCCTCGCAGGGCGGCATGTGGTTTGGACGTCCGTGCTGACCTTGGTAAAGTGACCACAACCTCTGCCACGCCAACAAGAGTGCTACAGCAGCTGTAGCAACGGCTGCTGCTTTTGCACATGCCCCTAAACGTCCAAGGGGGACCAAAAAGGCTGCAACGATGTCGGGAGATGATGCACGTGGGCCAGCCATGCGGGGTCCAATGCAGGCAGCCAGTCCTCCTACGCCGTGGCGTCACCCAGCCTCCCGCCTCCCCGCTCCACCACCACCACTGTCTCTACTCCTCTGCCCCTTCTACCTCTTCTTCTTCCCTTCCTAATATGCCCTCTGGCCCTTCTACTGATACTACTTCTGCTTCTTCTCCTCGTACCTTCTACGGTGGTAAAGGAGGGGTGAAATTGCCTGGCAAAGGCAAGGCTGTGCCTGTTCGACCTACCACCCCCCCAAGCCTTCCCCACGTCGCTTATCGCCCACCCTGACCCAGCCACCATGCCAACCTCCTCATCAACCAAGTTCGCCTCCATGCTTTTCGGTTACAGCGATGATGATGATGAAGATGACGTATTTGATGAAGTGGAAATGCAGAAGAGTGGGTGGGCCAGAGACCAGGAGTGGTGATGAGGGTGACCATGAGGATGATCACGACCCCTACCTGCCCCCCTCTGGTGATGAGGGCACTGACGATGACGATGACGATGGCACCCAGGCAGTACAGCAACAACAGCCCACTGTAATCAGGGACTTCAAGTGGTCCCTAGGGGACCTGATTCAACAGAGGCAGACTTTTTTAGGGCCTTCTTTGATGATGGCATTCTTGCTGACATCTTAGATGAGACAAATAAATATGTCCAGTGGGTCAAGGACAAGACCCAGGTCATCAGCCCGAGGAGCTGGTTTGCTTTTTGGGAGGATGTGGGGGTGGATGACATCCTGATTTTCCTGGCCCTGACCCTGCTGATGCCTCTCAGTAAAAAACACCTGTTGAGGGACTACTGGAAGTGAGACACCCTGATTGCCATGCCCATCTTCAACAAGTTCATGGCACGCGACCGGTATAAGATGATCATGTCGTTCCTGCACTTCGCGGACAACACTCACCCCGACCGACAAGACCCACTTTGGAAGTTAGGCCAGTCATGTCCCGCCTCACCGACAACTTCCAGAGATACTTCTACCCCTTCCAGAAGGTGATCATCGACGAGAGCCTGATGCTCTTCAAAGGTCGTGTGGCATTCAAGCAGTACATACTGTCCAAGCACCATCGGTTTGGGGTTAAATTGTTTGTGTTGTGCGATTGCGAGACTGGCTTCATCCTGGACACAATCGTCTACTTGGCCACCGACATCGATATACAGGAGGCAAGACCAGGCGACCCCATGGGCATGTCGGGGAACATCGTGAAGGTGATGATGGAACCGTACCTGGGCAGTGGACACATACTGTACACTGATAATTGGTACACAAGCCCCTACCTGTCCCAGTACGTCCATGTTTAATGAAGAGATTTTCTATTATCTTTTTTCTATTACTCTCTCGGTCCCACATGTCCTCTGCGTATATCGAAACACACAAGAAATTAATCACAACAAGGAGAGGGTATTCCCTGGCTGCCTGGGATTGAACCCGCAACCAGCGTGACGGAAGAGCCACTCCTTACCGAGTCAGCCAAAGAGGTACCCCCCTGGCTAAGTGGGTTATGGGAGGCTTGTTCATCAGGCTTAGGCGCCACAGTACACGACTTTCCCCTCTGTGTAGATTAATTTCTGTGTGTTGAGACCTTAGACATAAGCCTTTCTTGTATCGTAAATGCGTTCTTCATTTGAATGGGAACCACAAAGAGGAAAATATTTCATCAGGTGGGCTGAAAAAGACTACAGTAACAGAAGGATGGCAGAGTAGATAAAGGGAGGAGGGTGAGGTGGCTAGCAGGTGCTGTTGTAGTTCCCGGGCGCTGTTGGTTCAAAAACTATTCTCGGTCAGTCCCCGTGGATTTCTGACCCCTCTGACCTTGTCCATTATATCCAAAATCCATTATATCAAGGTTTTACTGTATCAGGAAACAGAATATACCATGCATCAGTCCACACAACTGTTCCTGATCCATAAAAAATAATTTATTTTCAATATCAACCCCCTACATTTTATACACAACCCAGATATTAATACATGGACAATACTACATTAATATAGCTATTTTAATAACACCTCTAGGCAAAAATGAGACATTGGTGTAACTAATTGATACACCTGAAAACTTACCCTTGTGTAATGCCAGAAAATACAGAAACATACGAAAACATGTTGTTAATTAATTGTAATTCATGAAGAGAAAGTACTACTACTATTAACACTACTAATAAAAGTAATAATAATAATAATAATAATAATAATAATAATAATAATAATAATAATAATAATGACAATAATAATATTACTAAGTCAATTAATAATAAAATAAATAATGATAATTTACATCCACCTTACACAATTATGAGTTCTTCAACAACAATTTGGTGTCCATATATAAGAAATATATTGTTAGTGTATACTATGTGTTACTACAGAGGAACACATTCTTTTACATTTTTTAACATGTATGGAAGTGATAAACTCGATGACATTTTCCATACTGCTAATTGGAAGCTGCTCGCTTCTGCACTGAGACAGTAATCAGGGAGAGGACGTCCATGGCAGCTACTGGTATACGTGTGCCTGGAAAAGAAGAGCTGCATAAAATTCCTTCCTTTCATCAATAATAGCACATCATCATCACTGGCTCCATTTCATGTACAAGCAACATGTGTGTGTGGCGTCAATTCTTATACCCTTGTTTTATTCCATCCGACCCTGATCTGCGCATGTGCAGGCTTTGTTGACATACACAAGGTGGATGAATTCCAGCATGGTAACGTGTCTATTCTCGACTGCTTATCATACAAGGGGTGCAGGTTGTCTCATTTATCACATTTACTGACATACAAAGGATGCAGATTATCTCATTTATCACATTTACCAACATACAAGGGGTGTAGGTTAACTCATTTATCACATTTACTGACATGCAAAGGGAGTAGATTATCTCATTTATCACATTTACCAACATACAAAGGGTGTAGGTTATCTCATTTATCACATTTACTGACATACAAAGGGAGTAGATTATCTCATTTATCACATTTACCAACATACAAGGGGTGTAGGTTATCTCATTTATCACATTTACTGACATACAAAGGGCGCAGATTATCTCATTTATCACATTTACCAACATACAAAGGGTGTAGGTTATCTCATTTATCACATTTACCAACATACAAGGGGTGTAGGTTATCTCATTTATCACATTTACCAACATACAAGGGGTGCAGATTATCTCATTTATCACATTTACTGACATACAAGGGGTGTAGGTTATCTCATTTATCACATTTACTGACATACAAGGGGTGCAGGTTATCTCATTTATCACATTTACTGACATACAAGGGGTGTAGGTTATCTCATTTATCACATTTACTGACATACAAGGGGTGTAGGTTATCTCATTTATCACATTTACCGACATACAAGGGATTTAGGTTATCTCATTTATCACATTTACCGATATACAAGGGGTGTAGGTTATCTCATTTATCACATTTACCAACATACAAGGGGTGTAGGTTATCTCATTTATCACATTTACCAACATACAAGGGATTTAGGTTATCTCATTTATCACATTTACCGATATACAAGGGGTGCAGGTTATCTCATTTATCACATTTACCGATATACAAGGGGTGTAGGTTATCTCATTTATCACATTTACCAACATACAAGGGGTGTAGGTTATCTCATTTATCACATTTACCGACATACAAGGGATTTAGGTTATCTCATTTATCACATTTACCGATATACAAGGGGTGCAGGTTATCTCATTTATCACATTTACCGATATACAAGGGATTTAGGTTATCTCATTTATCACATTTACCGACATACAAGGGGTGCAGGTTATCTCATTTATCACATTTACCGACATACAAGGGGTACAGGTTATCTCATTTATCACATTTACCGACATACAAGGGGTGCAGGTTATCTCATTTATCACATTTACTGACATACATGGGGTGCAGGTTATCTCATTTATCACATTTACCGACATACAAGGGGTGTAGGTTATCTCATTTGTCACATTTACTGACATACATGGGGTGCAGGTTATCTCATTTATCACATTTACCGACATACAAGGGATGTAGGTTATCTCATTTGTCACATTTACCGACATACATGGGGTGCAGGTTATCTCATTTATCACATTTACCGACCTACAAGGGGTGCAGAAACAATTAAACTTTCATATTTCAAGCATTTTTAAATTCAAAACATGTCATTATTTACTTTAATAAAAATAAAAATAAACTTGGGTGGGACAATGTCGGTATATATGTGATAAATGAGATAACCTGCATCCCTTATATGACAAGCAGTCGACAATGGACACGCTACCGTGCCAAAATTTATCCACCCTATGTATGTAAACAAAGCCTGCGCGGATCAGACGGACTAAAACAAGAGTACAAGACTCAACGCCACACCGGTGTTGTGTTCCTGGCTGTCCTGCTGTGAGCTACAGGGTCAGACTGGCCTATGTGCCCATGTGCCAATGAGTTCTGGGGGGCAGCATGAGCCAAGAATAAATGGCGCCACTATGAAAATTGCCTGCCCATGATGGGCTTGGGCCGACCACCAGGCCCCTGAAGAAAGCCTACCGGCACTATAGGCAAAGAAGTAAAAAAGAAAATAAATAAATAAATAAATAAATTGTAGATAAAATTAACTTCTGTTAAATCTCATGTCATTAGGGATAAATTATTCACTATTTGAGGAAATTGCACTTCAGGTAATTAGTCAGGTAATCAAATAAGGTTATTATAATTAACCCTTTAACTGCTATTAGGGTTGCTGGATGCACACCTGGCACACTGCTATGGGTATCTGAAGACAATTTTCTATTGAGGCAGATTCTATGACCTGGAATGACAGGCGACAAATGCTAATCAGTCACCTCTGGGTCACCATGGAGCGCAGTCGCCAATTTGTGCTCCCCAACCCCCCCTACCCACACACGCCAGAGAACCTTCAGTGATTCAGAATATGAAAATTATTCTGACTTAAGTGATGCCACCAAAATCACTTGAATATAGTGGAATATGCATTCTTTTTATTTTATTCTTATTTTCTAATTTTATGACGCGGCCTATTGCACCGATAGGCTTCTTCCCGTTGGGTTCTGATGGTCAGCCCAAGGCTTCTTCCTGGTGGGGCCTGATGGTCGGCCCAGCCCGTTCTGGCGCAGGCAAGTGTTTATAGTGGTGCCATCTTGTGTTGGTTCATGCTGCCCCCTGGAACTCATCTTTGAGCCTCTCTTTGGAGAGTTTATCTAGAGCCCGGGTTGATGGGTAGTCTTCAGGCCAGCATGTGGTTAGTCTTAGGCCACTCAGCAGTGACTGAAAAACCTCAGCTGTGCGGCAGCCAGGATTCGAACCCACGTCCCTCCTGGAGCTCCTGAACGCAGGGCTGTCACGCTAACCATTCAGCCACCGCCTCCCCTATGAACAATAATAATAATGACGGTGGCTGAGTGGTTGGCGTGCGGCCTAGCATTCACGGCGCCATGAACAGCGTCAGTTCGAATCCCCATGCTACCACCTGGGATTTTTCAGTTGCCGCTGAGTGGCCTAAGACTACCCACATGCTGTCCAGAAGACCACCCATATACCCTGACTCTGGAAAAAACTCTCCAAGTGAATCGTGAATCAAGAACGAGTTACAGAAGGCAGCATGAGCCAAGCATAACTGGCACTACTATAAAATAATTGCCTGTGCCATGACGGGCTTGGGCCGACCACCAGGCCCCTGAAGAAAGCCTACCAGCACTACAGGCAGAGATGTAAAAAAATAATAATAATAATAATAACAACAAAAAAATAAATGAGATTGCACACACACACACACGCACACACACGCACACACACAAATTACAGGAAAGAGACGGATGGGTGGATTGCATTTACCTAGACTTAATGAAGGCATTTGACAAAGTTCCACATTCAAGACTGCTGTGGAAACTAGAAAATAAAGGAAGATTGAGAGGGAAAATGAAGTGCCGGATGGAAAGTTACTTAAGAGGAAAAGAGATGAGAACCGTGGTTAAGGACACTAGATCGGAATGGAGAGCGGTGGAAAGTGGAGTGCCCCAGGGGTCGGTTTTAGCACCAGTACTCTTCCTAGTCTATATTAATGATATGCCAAAGGGAATAAACAGCTACATGAGCCTGTTCGCAGATGATGCTAAACTGCAAAGACATATAAGAAACAGTGAAGACTGCAAGGAGCTGCAAGAAGACCTAAACAAGATTTGGAAATGGAGTCAGAAATGGGAGATGAAATTCAACGTGAAGAAATGTCATGTTATGGAAATGGGAAAAAGTGTAGAAAGACCAAAATGGACATATAAAATGGGAGATGGTGAAATATTAAAGAAAGTAAATGAAGAGAGAGACCTGGGAGTAATAATGCAAGATTATATGCAACCAGGAAGTCATATAAATCGGATCTTCGGTGATACATATAACATGGTGAGAAATATAGGTATAGCATTCCACTACATGGACAAAGAAATGATGAAAAAATTAATAACTATTATGATCAGACCTAAACTAGAATACTTGAAACAGTGTGGTCTCCACATATGAAGAAACACATAATAAAACTAGAAAGAATACAGAGGATGGCAACAAAAATGGTTCCAGAACTGGAGGGACTGACATATGAAGAGAGACTAAAGGAAATGGACTTGCCAACACTAGAACAGAGAAGAGAAAGAGGAGACCTAATACAAATATATAGGCTATTGAGTAAAATGGAAGAAGTAGATAACGAGAAATTGCTACTAAGAGAGGAACCTTCCAGCAGGAATACTAGAGGACATAGTAAAAAGTTGAGGAAGGGAAGATGCTCAAGAGACATAAAGAAATATAGCTTCCCACAAAGAAATATAGAGGTTTGGAACAGACTAAGTGAAGAAATAGTATCGGCGAAGAGTGTGCAGAGCTTCAAGGAAAAGTTGGATAATTATAGATACGGAGACGGGACCACACGAGCGTAAGCCCAGGCCCTGTAAAATTACAACTAGGTAAATACACACACACACACACACACACACACACAAATAAATGGCATGTTATGGAAATGGGGAAAAGTAAAAAAAAGACCAAGGAAAACATACAGGATGGGAGAAGAAAACTTAAAAGTGGTACATGAAGAAAAAGGTTTGGGAGTAACGATGCAAGACACACTATCCCCAGAAAAGCATATAAACAAGTTATTTGGAGAAAACTACAGGATGATGCAAAATATAAAGGTATCATTCCATTATATAGGCAAGGAAATGATGAAGAAAATATTAACAACACTGATAAGATCAAAACTTGAATATTATGCTGTTGCTTCACAAAAAGAAGGATGTCAGAAAGTTGGAAAAGATACAGAGAATTGCAACTAAAATGGTCCCAGAACTCTTGAATATGACATATGAAGACAGATTGAAGGAGATGGACTTGATGACACTGGAACAAAGAAGGGAAAGAGGAGATTTGATCATGCTGTATAAGTTGGCAAATAAGTTTGATGAGGTGGATAGAGATGATCTCTTCTCTACTGCGAGAATATAGGGGCTGAGAGGACATGGAAAGAAACTTAATAAAGGAACCTGTTTGAGTGACTTAAAAAAGTTTAGTTTTCCACATAGAAGTGTTAACACATGGAACAGCTTACAGGAAGAGGTGGTGGAGGCGAGCAGTGTCCATCAAATGAAGGAAAAGCTGGATGAATGTAGATATGGAGACAGGACTATTAGAGCTTAGCTCGGGCCCTGTAGACTACAAATAGGTAAATACGCACACACACACACACACACACACACAAATATGTATGCACAGTATTTTGTGATGCATTATCGAGCGTCAGGCAGCTCGACTACTGATGAAACAGGCGGTGGACGCCTGTCTATTCTTTTTTACGTAGAGAGAGAGAGAGAGAGAGGCACAACAAGTTACAGCTTGCTGTTCCTTGATCCCTCCCTCCCTTTCTCGCCGTCTAATCCATATAATTCACCTCTTGGTCTGCTGCGGGTCTCTCTCGAGACAGCCAGCCGTTCCCCTACGGAAGAGCACAGAGCTCGTAGTACCGATCTTTGGGTAGGACTGAGACCACTCACACACAACACACCACGACAACGAGGTCACAACTCCTTGGCTGACGTCGCGTACCTACTCACTGCTAGGTGAACAGGGGCTACACGTGAAAGAAGATAAACCCAACTTATCTTCACCCGGCCGGGGAATTGAACCCCGGTCCTTCTGGTTGTGAGCCAGACGCTTTACCCGAGTTACCGGACTGTGTGTGTGTGTGTGTGTGAGAGAGAGAGAGAGAGAGAGAGAGAGAGAGAGAGAGAGAGAGAGAGAGATGCTGTTCTCTCCCAATGGCGTAAAACTCAGATGTAGACAAGTAAATTCAGACTGCACCAAATTTTTCTTCACCAACGTTGTAGTGTGAGAATGGAATAACCTCCCACCATCAGTGGTCCAGTGTAACAAGACTGACTCCAAAAAAAAGCTCAACCGTCACTTCCTTCAACTTAACCCTTTCAATACGATGACGCCTACGTAGGCGTCATGAAGCCCCAGTAGCATATACGATGACGCCTACGTAGGCGTCATATTTCTATTCTGTTTCTTCTTCTATTGAGTTGTCCCGTACTTTGTGTTGGTTACTAAGTAAAGACGCCGTATGCTGTCCTTGAAATCCTATTGCTCCTCCCACCATCCTTGTTCCCACCAATCACAAAAAATGAGCTACAGTATGCACCGTCTTCTTCCCGCCTTGTGTCTAAAATTAGGAAGTCTCATTCTCTCTCTCTCTCTCTCTCTCTCTCTCTCTCTCTCTCTCTCTCTCTCTCTCTCTCTCTCTCTCTCTCTCTCTCTCTCTCTCTCTCTCTCTCTCTCTCTCTCTCTCTCTCAGACACCATCACGTCTCTCTCTCTCTCTCTCTCTCTCTCTCTCTCTCTCTCTCTCTCTCTCTCACACACACACACACACACACACACACACACACACGTATACACATACATTGTCTGTGATGACAAAGGAGTATCTGGCAGCTCTGACTGATGATAACAGAGTTGTATTTGCTGATAATTTCTCGACATTCTTCCTCCTCTTCACAATCATCTGCTTTCTCTATTTCTTTCCCCCTTGCCCCTTTCTCCCCTTTCTTTATTTCGCTTTTTTTTTTTTTTTTTCGCTTTGACGCAATTTATATTCTGCATAACAAGTATATGTTGACTCGTCGTGTATGCTGCTTTGCAAATACGGGATACATGTAATGAGGGCTTTCAGCTCATGAATCTCCTTATCCATTGCTGTAAAACAATCAGAGAGAGAGAGAGAGAGAGAGAGAGAGAGAGAGAGAGAGAGAGAGAGAGAGAGAGAGAGAGAGAGAGAGAGATAGGCAAGGAGTGGCATGTTGACTGAAAATTAGCAGCATAATATACAGAGGCGACAAGCAGATACATGCCAGCTCAGGATACCGCGCGCGGCCGACCACGCCGTATATCAGCCAGGCGGGCTTTTTGAACATCCGGCGCGAAGGGTATAAATGCAACATTTTGGAGCTTTCTGATTAATGTAAAATCACTTAGGTTTAAGGACAGACCACATAGTCTGGACCATGGGGTCTGTGTGGTCTGATTTTCGATGTAAATCTATATCTCTCTCTCTCTCTCTCTCTCTCTCTCTCTCTCTCTCTCTCTCTCTCTCTCTCTCTCTCTCTCTCTCTCTCTCTCTCTCTCTCTCTCTCTCTCTCTCTCTCTCTCTCTCTCTCTCTCTCTCTCTCACACACACACACATACTGCTATTCCCCATGTCCCACCTTATAAAGTTAGCGCACACTCTTCCTCATTATTTCCTACATAGCTCATCCACAGAGGCATAGTAAATATAATCACATTAAAAATATCTTCTACAGTAACATCATACAGGTAGGAATCATTGTATTCAGGAATAAAGTTCGTATCTGTGGGTTGGAGGGACGGGTGCGTCGTCACAGTACATAGCCTACCCGTCCCTCCAAGCCACAGATACAATGATTCCTGCCTGAATGATGTTACTGTAGAAGATATTTTTAATGTGATTATATTTACTATGCCTCTGTAGATGAGCTATGTGGGAAATAATGAGGAAGAGTGTGCGCTAATTTTATTGGTAGCCTGCTATATATGGCCTTCAGTGCTTGCTTTGCAGGGCCCGTTCCCCCTTGAAAACTGGCAGTATTATTATTGTACTTTGTTTCTTAGGTGATGTCATTGATTGCTAAAGTAGAGTGCCGTCATTCAATTAAATTATGGATATTTTAAATCATGAAACTAGCAAGATTATCTCAGTCATATATATTTGGTACGTGTCTTTCATACAATGCATGACGTCATGAACAGCCAATCAGGTGAAAGGGGGGCAGAGCTTAGACATAATGGGGGAGGGGCTTCTCGGTGCAAATTGGCCAAGTTAATTTGGACAGACTAAAGTTATGCTTGACTCATGCTGCCCCCTGGAACTTTTTTTTTTTTTTTTTTTGTACGGTTTCTTCTAGAATCCAGGATGATAGGTGGTCTTCTGGACAGCCTGTGAGTAGTCTTAAGCCACTTGGCAGTGACTAAAAAATACCAGGTGGTAGCGCGGGGATACGAATCGACATTGTCTGTGGCGTGATGAATGCTGCCTCCGCACGCTAATCACTCAGCCACCGCCTATCCGTCTATGTCAGTAAATGTGAAAAATGAGGTACCCTAAACCCCTTGTATGTCGGTAAATGTGATAAATGAGGTAACCTGAAACCTTGTATGTCAGTAAATGTGATAAATGAGATAACCTGCACCCCTTGTATGTCAGTAAATGTGATAAATGAGATAACCTGTACCCCTTGTATGTCAGTAAATGTGATAAATGAGATAACCTGCACCCCTTGTATGTCAGTAAATGTGATAAATGAGATAACCTGTACCCCTTGTATGTCAGTAAATGTGATAAATGAGATAACCTGCACCCCTTGTATGTCAGTAAATGTGATAAATGAGATAACCTGCACCCCTTGTATGTCAGTAAATGTGATAAATGAGATAACCTAAACCCCTTGTATGTTAGTAAATGTGATAAATGAGATAACCTGCACCCCTTGTATGTCAGTAAATGTGATAAATGAGATAACCTGCACCCCTTGTATGTCGGTAAATGTGATAAATGAGATAACCTAAACCCCTTGTATGTTAGTAAATGTGATAAATGAGATAACCTGCACCCCTTGTATGTTAGTAAATGTGATAAATGAGATAACCTAAACCCCTTGTATGTTAGTAAATGTGATAAATGAGATAACCTGCACCCCTTGTATGTTAGTAAATGTGATAAATGAGATAACCTGCACCCCTTGTATGTTAGTAAATGTGATAAATGAGATAACCTGCACCCCTTGTATGTTAGTAAATGTGATAAATGAGATAACCTGCACCCCTTGCATGTCAGTAAATGTGATAAATGAGATAACCTGCACCCCTTGTGTGTCGGTAAATGTGATAAATGAGATAACCTGCACCCCTTGTATGTCGGTAAATGTGATAAATGAGATAACCTACACCCCTTGTATGTCGGTAAATGTGATAAATGAGATAACCTACACCCCTTGTATGTCGGTAAATGTGATAAATGAGATAACCTACAACCCTTGTATGTCAGTAAATGTGATAAATGAGATAACCTACACCCCTTGTATGTCGGTAAATGTGATAAATGAGATAACCTACACCCCTTGTATGTCGGTAAATGTGATAAATGAGATAACCTACACCCCTTGTATGTCGGTAAATGTGATAAATGAGATAACCTACACCCCTTGTATGTCGGTAAATGTGATAAATGAGATAACCTACACTCTCTTCTGATTGATGGTCATGTTTCTCAGATTCTCTCCATTTAATGGTAGGCTATCTGAATAATTATTATTATGGGGTCCATGTCATTTTTTAATTTGGCCATTTTCCCATAAAAGCTGCCATGCTGTCTTGCCGCCATCTTGCCTGGACAAACTACGATCTCAACACTGTATTTGTAAACATCAGGTTCCATGCATGCGCAATTCAGAATGGCATGTCTTAAGATACGTGGATGGCAGATGACACAACACCAGCTCACTTACAATCAAAACCTTATTGCTTATGTTCTTCTTGTAACTAATTTATTTATGGACCAATAGCTTTTATTCAGAAAGCTATTTCATCAGGAAGGATAGGAGATTAATGATCACTATCGCTCGTTTTTTTATAGAATAGTAAAAAATATTTCCTAGACATCGATGATAAAATATTAAAAAGTTGAAAAATGTTTGTCAAAAATCTAAATCAACTTCAAACAAAAGTTAAAATAGCGAACATAATTCCTTTTTCAGACTTTCAGAAATTGAATAAAAAGAGTAGACTTAAATAAATGCCTAAAATAAAAAGTTAAGATAACATTTTTTCTTTACCATGTCCAATATACCAAAAGAAAGAGGAAAAATAAAGATATTTATAAGCAAATAATTAAGTTATTACTTTTTTTAAATTATTACTTAAAGAATGTCTAAAATAGGTGTTTCTTGTAATTCTTATTTAAAAAAATAATAGTAATTATTATAAATTTTATTGATCGGATGATCGGAATGGTGATCAGAACAGCAGTACTTGAAAAATGATTGGATGATCGGAATCGGATCAGTTGCCCAAACTGATCGGATGATCGGGGATCGGAACAGCAAAAAAGTGATCGGTGCCCACCACTGCTAGTTAGAAAAGGGTTAATCACTGGGTCCCACTGTAACTTCACAAATTGGTAACTAAAACAAGATAAATGCACACACAAACACACCACTTACTTACCAGGTCCAAATATGGCAGCTACTCCACTATTCTTGAGGAAATCATAGTCCTGGGGAGGAATAACCCCACCAGCAATGACCAAGATATCAGGACGCCCCAAGTCAGCCAATGCCTTAATGAGTTCAGGTACCAGCGTCCGGTGACCTAGGGGAAGGGATTGGTGTTTAATTGGTATGCTCTCTGCCTGCCTGTATGTAGTCTGTCTGATGGCTCAAGTCAGTCTGTCTGTCAATCTGTCTGTCGATCTCTGTATCTTCACTTGAGCTCAAACAAGGATGAAAATAAAATAATGGTACAACTAATTTCATAGAATGGGAAAATATGACTAGCCCCCAAAATACATTTGGATGAAGTGGACCCCAATATACCTATTTTCAAAATAGCAAATTTCAAAGAAGTTAGACAAAACTGACAAAGATGCACTTATCACATGATTCCAATGTAGATGAAGAATGGTAAAAATAATGTCATTTACTTACTCAGCAGATTAAATTTGTCAATTTTAGCAAGAAGCAACATAACATTAATAAAAGTTCTAGTGAGAAATAACATGGAATTAACAAGACCACCCTGGTTTAATAGTGAAAACAAACATTCTCCTAAAGATAGACTCTTGTTAAACAGGAAACAGAAAGTGTAAAACTGGCCAGAAAATAACAGGCTATCATGAAGCCAGACAATGAGTGACAAATTTAGTAAGACTGGCAAAGTGTAGGCAGGAAAAAAATATTGCCACCAACTGTAAAACTAAACCAAAGTCTTTCTGATTTTCTCTTTTCTACTATTCTCTCGGCCCCACACGTCCTCTGCGTGTATCGAAACACATGAGAAACTGATCAAGACCAGGTGAGGGTATTCGCTGGCTGCCTGGGATTGAACCCGTGACCAGCGTGACGGGAGAGCCACTCCTTACCAAGTCGGCCAAAGAGGTACCCCACTGGCTAAATGGGTTATGGGAGGCTCCCTTATCAGGCCTAGTCGCCGCATTACATGTATACCCTCATTTTTACTCTTTTGGATGGTCACAGTCAATTAATGGCACAGGCAACTGTTTCATAGTGCTGCCATCTTGCTTGGCTAAGTCTCTCCCCTCCCCCCCAGCTTCACTTGATCCTCGTTTCAGAGTTTCGCTGGAGTCCGGGTTGATAGGCAATCATCAAGACAGTATGTGGGTAGTCTTGGGGTCTTGGGCCCCTCCAAACACTCAAATGACCTAAAGAAAAGCTTTTAACACATATCTTGTGGCTGGCAGCAACCCCGCTACAACGATGTTGCGATGATTTGAATGTGAATGTCTCCAGTTTGCCGGTAGCCACCAGACAGAGAAGAGGTGTGTGTTATGCTGGCGGCTTGTAGAGCGTAATTGCGCCTGGCAGAAAGCCTGACCCACGTGGGGGCAGGCCGCAACAGTATAATGTTTTATGAATCTGTTGCGGCCTGACCCATTTTAGGGCAGGCCATCTAGATGGCTTTTCTGTGCATATATATGAATATAAGCTACTTATTACAATTGTTCAACTGATTGCCTTACAATACAGTAAATTAACCAATTCTACTTGTGTTTTCTTACTGGTAATGGAACCCATCAATTTGCCTACCACGAAGAAGGCGAAGAGTGTCATTCCAGAATATGGCTCTGGTGATGAAGATTCTTGTGGTGAATTCTACAGTCCATCTTCAAATTATGACTCCTCATTGAACGAAGGATGGAAAATTGCAGCAAAAAGAGCAAAGAAAGTGTCAACCTTTTGTGCTGGCTGTGAGGGTAGTCCATTCATGTGCCTGGATTGCTTCACTGTGAAACATCATGGCTAATATCATGCGAAGGGAGAACAATGAACTCAAAATATGGGAATGCACATATTTTGTTTATTCATTATGTGTTCCAAGCCAAGGATAGTTATTTGTCGTGAACAGGAAAAATACTTACCTGGGTTTTTTTTGTTTTTTTTTTGTCAATATTTATAGTTTATGATGGAAAACTATTGGGGATACTTGAGAAAAAATAATTTTCAACCACTCAAGTTAAAAAAAGACCAATTAAATGTAATTTACCATATTTCATAATACAGTACCCTCTCAAGTTTCGCGCTCACTTCGTTTCAAAGGTAAAGCGCTAAACTCGAGGATCGCGAAACTCGAGGTATTGAAAACACTGAAAAAGCACTTATTTGTTCTGACTCATGGAAATTTATTCATTTATTTATTGATATTTTTTTTTTTTACACGTGGGCTATGGCACCGGTAGACTATCCATCTGGGTCTGATGGTCTGCCCCGAGCCCGTCATGGTGCAGGCAACTGTTTATAATGGTGCCATTATAATTGGCTCATGCTGCCCCCCGGAGCTCACATTTTTTCCTCCTTTACTCCCTTGTTATCTCAAAATACGTACCTTGGAAAAAGGAAGAAAACAGGAGGAGAGAACGGGTCATTTTAAAGCCACAGATGAAGCCTTACGATTGGCTGAGCTCTGAAAACACGCTTTTGATTTGCTGGGAGTCTGATGACGTCATCGCCAGCACTAACCCAATCAGTGGCCTCACTGCCTTAAGGCAGTGTCACACAGGCCGTTTTCCTCTAACTGTTGTGGCTACTGGCAACGCCCGTACGCCCATCCGGGAGCGAGTTGTCGGTTGTCCGTAAGCTGGTGTCACACTAGGCATTTTTCTTCCCACCGCGTTGGCGGCAGCTTAGGCAGCCAGCAACTCTTCTGGGTGTGTGTCACACACATAAGGGGAAATTAGAAGGGTGTAGGGGAGGAGGGGCAGAAGGGAGAGTCAGGTCATGTCATGACCATAGCTGGGTACGATAACAGAAAACCTTATTCCCAATAACCGATTACTGATATTGAAAAACTTTATCAGTGATAACCGATATTCATTAACTGGAGACACAAATATAGGTGATAACCAATACCCGATATAAATCCACAATTCCGATACTTGCTAGCAATAAGTCCGATAGGCGAAAACGATACTACATTGATATTTCAAATAAAAACATAGATGGATTCAAATTTTCATTATCTGTATTTTAGAAAACTTACAAAACCTGAAAACCACACGTTGAGACGTTCCTATGGACGGTAATACTAGAAATGCCTGAACCGGCGTTGTGTTATTTGGTGTCCCAACCGTCAGAAGCTGGCGCTTTTGTTTTCAAACACTGGCTGGTCTCAAGTGAACTACGCATGCTCTGACCATCAAGCGTAAACCTGTACAGTCTCACAAAGCTTTTTAACCATAATTAAGAGTTGCTGAAAGGCTAAATCAGACATACAGTACCACCATCCCCGCTGTTTCTACCTAGAACGACACTCTGTATGAGTTGTATTTATATGTACAGTGTCGTTCTAGAAACAGCGAAGATGGTGGTACTGTATGTCTGATTCAGCCTTCCAGCAACTTTTAATGTGTTAAAAAGCTTTGTGAGACTGTACAGAGCTACACTTACTGGTCTGAACATCCGCAGTTCACGAGAGACCAGTGTTCGTAAACAAGTGCCAGCTTTTGACGAAGGGACACCAAATAACACAATACCAGGTGCCTTCAATACCATGGCATGCTCACAAATGAATAAGGAATATCAAAGTTGAGGCAGTGAATAATCATTTTTTGGGCAAAGTTAAATTACTTTTCTCTTTGATATATTGATTTTTGAGTCTAACATAAAAAATAACCTAGTATTTTAATGTTGATGATCTAAGTATGATATCTCTTCACCGAAGATATTTCATACCCCGAAGCTTTTTCATACAACACTGGGCACCCGGGTCACGCATGCGCAGTAGGGAGGAGACAATGTTTTTTTATCTGAGAGGCGGAGAAAAGTAACAATTATCGCTAGTTTGGTTACAAAAGATACCGATATATATTTAAATGAGTAGTAGATGGCCGATAACCCGATTTTGTTATCAGCGATAAAGTATCACGATAATTTATCACGGTAACGCCCAGCTATGGTCATGACACACACACACACACACACAGAAAGGGAAATGAGAAGGGTTGGGGGAGGGAGTGGCAGAAGGGAGAGTCAGGTCATGTCTTGACCTGAGTCAGGTCATGTCCTGACCAAAGCCCTGATCTGACACTCCTTTCTGCCCTTCCCTCCCCACACCATTCTCATTCCCCTTCTGTGTGTGTGTGTGTGTGTATGTGTGTGTGTGAAACAAGTCAGGTTATGTCTTGACCTGAGTCAGGTCATGTTTTGACCTAAGCCCTGATCTGACTCTCCTTTCTGCCCCATCCTCCCCACATTCTTCTCATTTCACCTTCTGTGTGTGTGTGATAGGTATGGACATGACCTGATCTGAGTCAAGTCGTGTCCTGACCAAAGCCCTGACCTGACTCTCCTTTCTGACCCTCCCTCCCCACACCCTTCTCCTTTCTCCATGGTTTCATCCTCCCTATCTCACCTTTCACGAGAGGGGCTCATAACCAGAGTGAAGCTACACACCTCCTCTCGAGTCGGGGGCTCATGTGGTATTGAGGCTGCGTTGAGTTGAACCAAATGTGACAGGGAGGAGGCGGCAGGAAGTTCAAATGTGGTTAACGTGTTAATAAGTCTCTCTCTCTCTCTCTCTCTCTCTCTCTCTCTCTCTCTCTCTCTTGCCATAGCCACAGTGTTTGGAGGAAAATGTCCAGTGTGATACTACCTTTCAAGGTAGCATGTGTGATGTCAATGGTAAATACACGTGACCCGTACATGTCAAAGCAGTGCGAAACTTGGGGTGATAATGCACGAAAGTCGGGATGGTAAGAATTTAGAACTAACCGCGAAACTCGGATAGCGCGAAACTCGAGAGGGTACTGTAGTCTCAATTCAAGGTAAAATTGAAATGGTTTAATGATCAACAAACAATATTATTCTTATTGATTATCTTTCTTTAATGCCTTATCCATACAAAGAGAATATTTAATACAAAAAAAAATATTAATAGGTGGATCATATATTGGATAATTAGGAGGATAGTAATTAGCATCAAAATGACCACCTGTGGGTCAGGCCGCAACAAGGGAATAAACCAACTGACCCACCGGTGGGTCAGGTCGCATGGAATGTGCTAAAAGGGACAAAAAACACCAAAAATGCCAGAAAAGGAAATATTTGAAATATATTCCCCTATTATTCAAAGAGTCACTTCACATACATACATGGATCAGCCACAACCTTTTTTGATATTTTAATTTGAAGCTGTTGTCATTTTTCTTTGTGCAATTTCAGTCAGGACATGTCCAAAACATGACATGTTCTGGTTAGACTGTTAAGAGACTGGACAGAGTTGTGGTGTGGTGCTGGCCAGTGGCTGGCTGGCTGGCTGCAGCACATGATGCCCTAATCTTCGGTCAACCTTAATTTCCATGACTTCAGTCAAGAGGAGCACTGGGGGCAGCATGGGACAGGCTAGAATCATATATCACAGCAGCCACTATAAACAGAATTTGCTCGTGCCACTAACAGGCTGGGGTCACCCAAGAGACCTCTCAAGAAAGCCTATCGTGCTATAGGCAGCACCTAAAATTAAAAATTAAAATTAGTACGTATAAAAAAATAAAAAAAAGTCTGGTGGTATAGGTGCTGGGTGACAACTGGAACCCACATTAGTACCTGAAAGCCCTGTATATGCACCCTTTCTTCTCAGTGCTAGACAGATTGGTCATGATGGAGGGGCTGGTAACCAATATCTTGTCATACCAGAATCCCTCCGTCATTGAGTGACTGCCGACCTACATGCTGGTTACCTGGGACTTGACTCCATGTTGCAACAGGCCAGGCAGCCGGTCTACTGGCCTGGCATGGAAGACAATCTAGTCTACAGTATTACAGGTCCCTCTGCAAGGAGTGTGAGGTACACACCCCTTCTCTTCCTATGGAAGAGCAACTGACTCTCATCTCTCCACCTGATTACCCATCCCAGCAGGTGGTGGCTGTTATGTTTCAACTGGGGGTACAGTCCTACCTGGTGTATGCTGATCACCTCACAGGATAGACAGAAGTCACCCACTTCCCTAGGGATGCCACCTCTAACAAGGTAATCTCCCACCAACAGAGGTACTTTACAAGACATGGGGCACCTGAACGGCTGTCCAGAGACAGGGGCACAAACTTGGCCAGCACAGAGGTGATGAACCTCCTAGCCAGGTGGGTTGTCAGTGTTTGGGTGTCCTCAGCACACTACTTTCAGTCAAAAGGCAGAGCGGAGGTGGCAGTGAAGTGGCCAAAGGGATCCTAAGAGGAAACACTGGTGCCAGGGGAATTCTGCATTGCAGTAAGATATCAATGACCCTCCTCCAGTGCTAGAACACGCCGTTGAGGTGGTGGCCGAGTGGTCAGCATACTGGTGTGACGTTCAAGAAGACCGCCATGACAAACAAGCTGGCAATTGTTCAGCCATCGCCGAGTGGTCTAAGACTACTCAACTGCTGTCCCTAAGACTATCTATCAACCCAGACTGTAGATTCTCTCAAAAAGATGATCAAAGATGAACTTTGGGGGGCAGCATGAACCAAGCAAGATGGCACCACTATAAACCCTTGCCTGCACCACAGTAGGCTGGGGGTGCTCACCAGGCCCCACCAAGAAAACCTACTGGCACCATTAACCAAAAGGTAAAAAATAAAAAATAAATAAATAAATAAATAATTAAAAATAAATAAATAAATGTGGTCTATTTTATTACATACTTATGATTTTCTCCACATGTTTATGTATTCACATCTAACTAGTGTTTCTTGGTAGCAATCACTCATTAGATACAAGATTTTACTGCATCATGCCATTAAAAGTTAGTTGATTAAGGAGTGGGAGAATATCCTTAACCCTTTCCTTGCTAAGCGCTCGCAACAAGACTATCCCCTCAGGCGCACTCGGGCACCCCAGTGGGGGAAGAGGATCTCTTTTAACCGCTGTATCTCAAAAACTATTCATCACAGCTACAAAACAAAAACACCATTGGAAAGAGGAGGCCAAGCTCTATAAGATTCTGTTATGTAAGCCTCTCCTGCGAACGTACAGGGGGTGTTTTTTGCTGGCGCTCGCAGCGAGCTTTTAGCACTACCAGCAAGTGATGCTAGTGCTCGCTCTTTTAACCTCTGTATCTCAAAAAATATTCATCACAGCTAAAAAACAAAAACACCATTGGAAAGAGGAGGCCAAGATCTATAAGATTTGGTAATGTAAGCCTCTCCTGTGAATGTACAGGCACGTTCAGGGGGTGTTGCCTGTGAAGACGTACATTTATACGTGTGCGACGATCAGCCGTAAGGCAACTACTGTAGATCTCTTCATGATGGGGTGCTGGCAGGGCAGTATTGCCAACTGCAAAATTTACAACTATTTGATCAAAATATGTCATGTGATAGGTGAAGCTATGCAAAAATGTCGCTATATTGGACAACAACATCCACCACCTGCTCGTCCGTAGATTTTGCGCGCTGGACTGATGATTTTCCACCAAATTTAGTGGAGAACCCACTCAATTGGCAATCCTGTGTTGTGAGAAATAGTGTTGGAACACTCTCATACGCGGGAGATTTGAGTGCGACTGGAGCTCGCAGCGAGCGTTTAGCATCACCAGCAAATACGCCTAACGCTCACTGTGACCGTTTAGCAACGAAAGGGTTCATAAAGCATTTCAAAGAAAATGTTGAAAAATAATGTTAAAACATATCATTCTCTCCTGGGGTGACCAAACACTTCAAGGGAGTAATTATTCCACAGATTAGGGTCCACAGCACGCTTAATGACACAATGCAATGTGGAACATTAAATAATCTTTCATAGAGATTATAACAGTTGTTGGATTATTTAGTTTTGCCCTGCAGGAAGGTTGCTTGTAACAATTTGGAATACTTGTGCAAACAGATTAGTGTAACTGAATTCAGAGTCAATATTTCTCTCACTTACCAGCAGCCAGAGATGAAGCTCCTACCACATGGACATCCGCATCCACTGCTTGCTGTGCCACCTCCATTGCTGTCTGTAACAGAGTGAAAATACAATCACTGTCATGATGAATTATAGTTTTGCAGTGTCCATTTTCAGATTCTAGAAAAAATCAATATTTGTCTGTGAATTCAGTCTACTAATGGAGTAGTGCATTGAGTATTGCACTTCATCAGTGCTGCAAATAAGTGTGTGAAACCTGAATCCACATATGCTGAGGCACTGATCCAATCAATAAAATAGTATTTGTTTCCAGGCTCATCTAAAAGCTTGTTTAAATATCCTTTTGCTAATAAAATAAAACAATAAAACCCCTGAAATCTTTACCATAGCCATACGTAGAATGAGGTGCTTAATGGAGTAGGCGAGGGGTGAGGCTACTGAGCTCCACTATTCTATCAACATGTGGTAGTCATGCTTACCCTAAGCCTTTTATTTCTTATTTGAAGGATCCAGTCACTCTTCTTCACTTCTATCATCACCAGAAGTGCAGGTAGCCATTACAGTGTGAAAACAAGTTGATAGATGCAAAATACCACAAGTAAACAAAAAATACACGGGCAATTCATGTTGTAGACAATAGTGGCTGGGAAGCGATTGGGTGGAATGGGCTTCTACAAGGCAGACTGTACCTGAGGTCCTAAGAGCTGAGCCATAATGATATTTTAGTGGAAAACCCACTGAATTGGCAATGTTATGGGGTGAGAAGAGGCTCGTAAAATATTATTGGAACACACTCATATGCGGGTAAGTTAAGTGCGACTGTAGGTCGCAATGAGCATTTAGCACCACCAGCAAATAACACCCGCTGTGAGCGTTTAGCAATGAAAAGGTTAGGAGTTTAACGTGTAGACAAGTTCTATCAAGTCTTGATAATTATTAAATCTGAAAACATCTATACTCTATGATACGGTGAGATAAAGCAAATACACGTACTAAAGCATTAGTTATTCTTCAGTTTACCCCACCATATATAACTTACCTGAAAGAGAGGGCCAACATCAACATCAAAACCAAGGTCTGCAAATCCTGTGGCAATGACCTTTGCTCCACGGTCATGACCATCTTGACCCATCTTAGCCACAAGAATCCTGGGTCGCCGCCCCTCAGCTGCAACGAACTCCTCAATCTGGCAAACATGAAAATAAGTTATTCATACTGTGCACACCATACACTTCATGCTTGACAAAGTTTGTCTAAATAAAAAATAAAAAAGATAAAACCAAACACACTTTTATTGTGAGCCAATTTTTTGTATGAAAATCTACCATTATTCTGTAGACATTGAATCATTTCATGTTTGTTTCTTTTAAAATTCTCAAACCTTTCTGATATTGTTAATATTTATAAATAATATCACACACCGCATAATCTACGTGTTTGCTAAAACAAAAGTGGACATGTTGGGTATTTCAAAGCATTTGAGGGACAGAGTGCACCCAAAAACTTATCCTCATATTATATTTGAGCTTCCACAGTACCCTCCCAAGTTTCACACTATTCAAATTTTGAGATACTTGAGTTTCGCGTTTAGTCCTAAATTCTTAGCATCCCGACTTTCACACGTCACCCCGAGTTTAACGCTGCATCTACCTACCGTCAACGTCACACATGCTGCCTTAAGGCGAGTCACACTGGCAGCTTTCCTCCAATCGTTGAGGCTACAGGTAGCTGCAGTTGCCTGTATGCCCAACCGAGAGCAAGTTGTTGGCTGTCCATACAGATGGAAAACGGTTGTGGGTATGAGCAACCGCATGGCTGTATGTAAACAGACGACGGCAGTGGCTGAGGAGTGAGGGGCAGTGGAAGATGGACTCATAAAGTGGACTGGCAAAGCTGCTTTGTTTACTATTTAATTGACAAGTTAAGAGCACACCCCATAGTGTAGGACCACAGTTCAAAACACTCTTTTTTCTCCATTCTATGAAAAGTGTAGGACTCCATCTTCACAGCACAGTTCTCTGACGAGGTCTGGGTAAACACTCCTGTCCTCCTGTCTTTGAAGCCATGATCGTGCCCTCAACAGCTTCTTCCTTCCACTTAACTGCAGCAACAAGTCCATCACTTTGGTAATGGCAGCACAAGCTGCAATAGCCCTTACTTTAGCAGATGGTGCCATGTCAATACAAGCGATTGCTTTGTTTATGCTGTGGATTCAGGCAACTAACCTTGGTCATGTGTGACGCACACCCAGAAAAGTTGGAGTTGCCGGTTGTGCCTATTGCCAACACAGTCAGAGGAAAAATGCCCAGTGTGGCTTTAGCTTAAGCCTCCCTCAGTTGGGTGACTTGGAAGGACTGTCCTCTGACCCAGTAGCTAGTGCAAAGGCAGCATTAAAGAAGTCGCTATCATCCATGCGATCCAAGCTTTGTTTGTCAACAAACAAACAGAAAGATATGTTCTCTCTTTCCATTTTCTTTCTTTCTCCAAGGTATGTATTTTGAGATAACAAGGGAGTTAAGTCAGTCATGGGATTCAAATTTTTTAAGAACAGATTCTCTCTATGAGGGGTTTACCAAAATAAGTTGTAAGTAAAAGGTGTTCATGGGGGAAAAATTGAGAACCCATGATTTAAACTAACAGTAACAACTGGTTCTCGGGATTAAAGAAATTCCAAGAACAGGTTCTTGCGAACCGGCTGAATCCCATCACTGAGTTAAGTGGAAAAAAAGTCAGCTTCTCTACAGGCTGGAACAAATAAGCCCTTTTTCAGTGTTTTCAATACCCCAAGTTTTGCGATCCTCAAGTTTAGCGATATACCTTTGGAATAAGGTAAGCACGAAACTCAGGAGGGTTAATCAGTCAATGGGGGCACATGCAGGGGGATGCGTCGCCTCGCCCACCTTACAATACCAAGCCCGGGGGTCCATCAGGGCGGGTCTCCATGCAGGCCCCCTTCTCATCCTGAGTACCTCCTGGCAGGATCTATCGACTTGCTCAACCCACAAACACCGTGGGAGTCCCCTTGGCCTCCTCCACTCAGGAGTGTCTCTTACAGAGGCAACCCAATGAGCAGGGTCAGCTTCTGGGTAATGTGTCACGTGCCTGTATAGCTGGAGTTGGCATTGACAGACTATGCAGGTAATACAGGGGGTGCTTAAAATATGAGAAATATATATGTAAAGGTTCAAAGCCTCGCATGAAATTATATTCATAGGAACAGCAAAAAAAAAAAATATAATATATGTATGGGCGGGTTTTTTTTTTTTTTTTAGTTTCAATGTAATAAACTTTTTTTTTCTAGTTCTTTGGGCGCATATAAACACAACAACAGCAACAACATAGCAGGCAACACAGCACACAGCTTACAGACACAGCTAGAGAGACAATGGCTGCTTTGAGAGAGACGATAAGAGAGAACAACTGGGCAGAGACAGAGTAGAGTTTTATGATTTATCCATTTGTTGTTTATTCTTCCTTTCCAAGTTCATTACAGTAAAGAAATGGTCATTATTTATGTCGAATGAGTCGGGAACATGAAAAAACATGAAAAAAATGAAAAAAAACTACTACTCTCTCATCACGCTCCCACACTCCACACCCCAGGGGGGAGGAGGGAGGAAGAAAGGGAGGGCGCATATGGTGGTTTGCCTCATTTAGGTATTTGGTATATGTCATGTAAGTCTCACAGAGTAGTCGCTGGTTTGACACAGTCATTCCAGAAACATCCCATAATTCTGCGTAGACATTTATTACCAAAGGCATCAATCTGCCTCTCAAAAAAAAAAGTCACCATTTAGCGTCCCTTTCTCAAAGCTATAAAGTAAGAGAGGGAGCACAATGGACTTGAAAGATCCTTCTGCAAAGGTATCAACAACGCCATATATTCGTGCTGAGTGAATCCATGACACAGTGGGCCAATCTGCCGTAAGACTTCCTGGCGAGGCTCACCGTTGTTATTAACTATACTACATAGGTAGAAATGGCTATGGACCGGCAACAGTGGAGGAGGCTCATATCCCGTCAAAACCCCACCATAGGGAATAAATGGACGTTAAACGATGATGATGATGATGATTTATTGGGACCGCGTCGTAACGACGAAACGTTGTAGGAAATGTTTATAAGAGTGTGGGAAAGGTCAATAGGAGTGTGGAAAAGGTTTGTAAGAGTGTGGGAAGGGTTTATAAAGCCTTAAAATATATCTAAATAATAAAAAAAAAAAGCTCACTACTTCGCGGAATTTCGCCTATCGCGGGGGGTTCTGGAACCTAACCCCCGCCATAGACGAGGGATTACTGTAGTTCTATCAGACGTGGGCAACGAAGCTTTCCGGAATTTGAAGGGCGCCCGTAACTAGGTCTCTGTCGATGCTAAGTGACTAACTGGCACCTCTTTTGTTTCTGCGACGTCCCCTACCACCTCTACATGCTAAAAATAGTCTACAGTTCTCGCCTACGCATCATGACGTCAATAGAGCGATTCTGTTCCCTCAGCCGTCCTATTTTGGCGGTGTTCCTTTAGCTTCTGCTCGAGGTGTGGGTGCAAAACATAGTCTTAACATCTCCACTGATATACGTCATGCTCTAGAATCTAGATGAACCAATATCTAGTTCAGAGGAGTGGGAATGGAAGTTGGAATTTTTGGCGAATCATGGAATTCTAGCTAAAAAGTCTGTCTAAATAACAATCTGATTTCACAGTTGAGTTATACGGATGATTTTCTACAACTTTTATTCAATGAAATTCATTCCAGCATGAAAAAAAATTCCAAAATTTTCCAAAATTTTTGTTTTTTTGGTTTCACAGCAACTTTGGCTCTCTGTAGGCAGAAAATTTCCTGGCAAAAGATTATAACCAACAGTACCCTCTCAAGTTTCGCGCTATCCAAGATTCGCGATCCTCGAGTTTAGCGCTAAGTCCTAAATTCTTACCATCCCGACTTTCGTGCATTACCACCTCGAGTTTCGCGGTGCTTTGGCATGTATGGGTCGCGTCTACGTACTGTCGGCGTCATGCGTGCTGCCTTAAATGGCCGTGTCCAACCATTGGGGCTATGGGCAACCGCGGTTGCCCGTATGCCCAACCGGCAGCGAGTTAATTGTTGGTTGTCTGTATGAAAAGAAAACGGTTGTGGGTACGAGCGTGGGTAAGTAGGTACCTTACGGCTGTACGTAAACAAGCAGACGACAGCAGTGGCTGAGGAGTGAGGAGCAGTGGAAGATGGCCCACCAAGAGACTCGTAAAATGGACTGGCAGAGCTGCTTTGCTTACTATACTTGATTAACAAGATAAGAGAACACCCTGTACTGTGGAACCACAGTCCAAAAAACTTTTTCTCCAGTCAATGAAAATTGTAGAACTCTCGGTGTTGTTTTCCTCTTCTTCTTCTCCTTCCTCTTTTGACCTGTAATGCACGGCAGCGACGGTGAAAAGTAATAGTGGAAAATAGCAAAAGGGCATAGAAAAGCAAAATCAGGGAAAGAAAAGGACAGAAAAACACCTAAGTTCAGGGTGAAGTGAATAAGTGCGCACTGTTAAGTAACTAAGTGCATGTTGTGTAGTATAAAAGTGTGGAGAAAGAGGACCTAAGAAGCGATACAAAGCGTTACAGGTCAAAAGAAGAAGAAGGTCCACTACACTGGTGCCGTTGTAAAGGCAATACCTCCGACACCATCACATCACATGGCAGCGAGGGTCGGGTCCACTCACAGTTATAGTATAAAGTACCCTCTCGAGTTTCGTGCTATCCGAGTTTCGCAATCCAAGAGTTTCGCAGTTAGTTCTAAATTCTTACCATCCCGACTTTCACGCATTATCACTGAGTTTCGCGTTGCTTTGACACGTACGGGTCACGTCTACTTACCATCGGCGTCAGGCACGCTACCTTTAAAGGTAGTATCACGCTAGACGTTTTCTTCCAAATATTATGGCTATTGCAAAAGAGAGAGAGAGAGAGAGAGAGAGAGAGAGAGAGAGAGAGAGAGAGAGAGAGAGAGAGAGAGAGAGAGAGAACGGGTCATTTTGAAGCCGCAGTTGAAGGCTGCTGCCTTACGATTGGCTGACAGTTCTGAAAACACGCTTGTGATTCGCTGGGAGTCCGATGACGTCATCGCCGACGCTCACCCTATCAGCGGCTTCACTGCCTTAATTAAGGCGGTGTCACAATGGCCATTTTCGTCCAACTGTTGGGGCTACGGGCAACGCCCGTACACCCAACCGGGAGCGAGTTCACGGTTATCCGTAAGCTTGTGTCACACAGGGCTTTTTTCTTCCCGCTGCATTGGCACCACCTAGGGCAATCAGCAACTCCAACTTTTCCTGGTGTGCATCACACACGGCCAAGGTCGGTTGCCCTTATCCACATCTACAACATAAACAAAGAACTTGCCCTGTACAGGTAACTCTCGATTAACGCGTTTGGTTTACGCGTTTTTTTTAAATAACGCGGGGTCCAAAATCCAAAGAAATGTTTAATTTACACGTTTTTTCACTTATACGCGATATTTTATGGATTGGCCACCAGATGTCTCACGCAACTGGACTCACGCGGCGGCGCGGCCACACAGCTGAACTCAGTTCTTCCCACGCGCCACTTGAACAACAATACAGTACCCACGCTGCCACGCTACTCAACAATAGGGGTGGACAGGTACCGGTACCAGTACTGGTACTAATGGTACCAGTTATACGGTACGGTACCGGTACCAATACTAGCCAGTCGCTCATGGCGTCCCTCATTTCTTCCTCACACGAGTGAGGCTGAGACTGAGTGCCTGAGTGGATATCTCGGCGATATGGATAGTCTCTCTCTCTCTCTCTCTCTCTCTCTCTCGCCGCCACTTGAACAACAATACAGTACCCACGCTGCCACGCTACTCAACAATAGGAGTGGGCAGGTACCGGTACCAGTATCGGTACTAACGGTACCAGCTATACGGTACGGTATCGGTACCAGACTGCTCGGTACCGGTACCAATACTAGCCAGGCGCTCATGGTGTCCCTCATTTCTTCCTCACACGAGTGAGGCTGAGACTGAGTGCCTGAGTGGATATCTCGGCGATATGGATATTCTCTCTCTCTCTCTCTCTCTCTCTCTCTCTCTCTCTCTCTCTCTCTCTCTCTCCACTGAATGAAGTGAATATTTATTTTTCGATAGAAACCTACCTATTGTTTGATTTACATTGTTTTTGATTTACGCAACCTCTTCAAGGACAATACTCGCGTAAAACGAGTTACCTGTATCAACATGGCGTCGTCTGCTAAAGTAAGGGCTGTCGCGGCTTGTGCTGCCATTACCCAAGTTATGGACTTGTTGCTGCAGTTAAATGGAAGGAAGAAACAGTTGTGGGTGTGGCATGCCTGTGGTTCCTCCATGCCAGTTCTCATTGTCACCACTGCGTGTGCGCGGCCAACCCACCCATACACATGGATCGAATAATAACAAACACACACACACACACACACACACACACACACACACACACACGCACGCACACATCAGACAGCCTTGGACCGACCATCAGGATCCACCGGGAAGAAGCCTACCGGCGCAATAGGCCAAGACGTAAAAAAAAATAAAAAATAAAATAAATAAATAAAAATAAAAACGCACATTAAGAACCATTGCAGATGTTTCTGACAAACTGAAACGACTTCACCATTTCTTGAGTGTGTTAGAACGTATTTGGTGAGTGGCTCACATGAACCAAACCTAGCTCTTGGCAAGAAGAGAGCAGTCGTCTTTAACACTGCTCTCTTCTTGCCATTGGGTATGTTTGGTTTGTATGAACCACTCACCAAATAAGTTCTAACACACTCTAGGAAATGGCGAAGCCATTTTTGTTTGTGAGAAACATCTGCCATGGTTCATGATGAGTCTGGTGTGTGCGTGCGTGTGTGTGTGTCTTTGTTGTTACTCGATCCACGTGTTTATGTGGTCGGAGTCTACGTAGATGGGTGGATTGGCCGCTCACGCACAATGGTGACAATGAGAACTGGCACGGAGGAACCACAGACACACCACACCCACAACAGCTTCCTCCTGCCATTTAACTGATGCAACAAGTCCATAACTTGGGTAATGGCAGCACAAGCTGCGACAGCCCTTACTTTAGCAGACGACGCCATGTCGATACAGGGCAAGTGCTTTGTTTACGTTGTGGATGTGGATATGGGCAACCGACCCTGGCCCGGAAAAGTTGGTTTTGCCGGTTGCCCAAGCTGCCGCCAACACGGTGGGAAGAAAATGCCCCAGTGTGACACCAGCAGGTTACGGACAACCGACAACTTGCTCGCGGATGGGCGCACAGGAGTTGCCAGTAGCCACAACGGATAGAAGAAAACGGCCAGTGTGACACTGCCCCAAGGCAGCGAGGCCGCTGACCGGGTGAGTGCCGGCGATGGCAGCATCAGACTCCAAGCGAATCAAAAGCGTGTTTTCAGAGCTCAGCCAATCGTAAGGCTTCATCTGTGGCTTTAAAACGACCTGTTCTCTCTTCCTGTTTTCTTCCTTTTTCCAAGGTACGTATTTTGAGATAACAAGGGAGTAAAAGTGGAAAAAAGGTGAGCTCCGGGGGGCAGCATGAGCCAATTATAATGGCGCCACTATAAACAGTTGCCTGCGCCATGACAGGCTCAAGGCCGACCATCAGGCACAGATGGATAGTCTACCGGCACCATAGCACACATGTAAGAAAAAAAAGGCCACAGGACAGAACAGATAAGTTTTTTTTCAGTGCTTTCAATTCCTCGAGTTTCGCGATTCTCAAGTTTAGCACTAAGCCTTCGGAACGAAGCGAGCGCGAAACTCGAGAGGGTACTGTATAACTCTGTGGGTCCCCTACACTGGCCGGTGTTGCGAGAAATATCTCCCCACTGAAATTATTCATTCTGCTGTCCACCACGCATGCGCGCTTTAGGAATACACAGCATTAAAAGTATTAATTTGCCTGGTTTTGTTCTAGTTAGTCTGCTTGTGATCTTTGTGAGCGGTGAGGAAAATATGGAAATAGTAAGCAAGTTGAACCTCTGCGAGCTATTTTGCGGCTGCGGAGGCGGTTTACGTTCAATAGGCATTAAAAAGTCATTCATGATATTAGTGATTTAACGACTTATAACAGAAAGAGTTAGCAGATTATATCATAACACACACAAAACTACCAGAAGTTATAGGTTTGTCCAACTGTCCCATGGGTGACCGCAAGCGACCGCCCTTATTTTAGCAGACGACACCACGTCCATGTGGGTCACAAGCCAATTGTAAGGCAGCCGCCTTCAACTGCGGCTTAAAAACGACCTGTTATCACTTCCCATTTTCTGCCTATTACCAAGGTACGTATTTTGAGATAACAAGGATAGCTGGGCGTTATCGCGATAAGTTATCGCGATACTTTATCGTTGATAACAAAATCGGATTATCGACCATCTGCTACTTATTTGAATATATATCGGTATCTTCGTTACTTTTGTAACCAAACTAGCAATAATCGCTACTTTTTTTCCGCCCCTCAGAAAAAAATGTTGTCTCCTCCCTACTGCGCATGCGTAGCCCAGTGTTGTATGAAAAAACTTCGGGGTATGAAATATCTTCGGTGATGAGATTTCACACTTAGATCATGAAAATTAAAACACTAGGTTATTTTTTTATGCTACTCAAAAATCAATATACAGGTAACTCTCGATTTACGCGAGTTTGGTTTACGCGTTTTTGAAATAACGCGGGGTCCAAAATCCAAAAATAAATAAATTTATTTACACGTTTTTTCCACTTATACGCGATATTTTATGGAGTGGCCACCAGATGTCTCACGCAGCTGGACTCACATAGCGCCGCGGCCACACAGCAGAGCTCAGTTCTTCCCGCGCGCCACTTGAACAACAATACAGTACCCACGCTGCCACGCTACTCAACAATAGGGGTGGGCAGGTACCGGTACTAACGGTACTAGCTATATGGTACAGTACCGGTACCAGACTGCTCGGTACCGGTACCAATACTAGCTAGCCACTCATGGTGTTCCTCATTTCTTCCTCACACGAGTGAGGCTGAGAATGAGTGCCTGAGTGGATATCTCGGTGATATGGATATTCTCTCTCTCTCTCTCTCTCTCTCTCTCTCTCTCTCTCTCTCTCTCTCTCTCTCTCTCTCTCCACTGAATGAAGTGAATAAGCATATTATTCCCACCATCACTCGTAGGTTATGACAGACAACTAGGCGAGACACAATTCACACGTTTCTGGTGACACATGCCATGCAGCTGTTTGTTGTATGGGTGTGGTTGTGTGGTTTATAAACAATGCAAATGGCGGCCTGGCTGGTATTGCGCGAAATATCTCCTCGCACAAGACTCATGATGTACAGTTTCTGATATCATATTTACCCCATTATTCTCACTAATATTAATAATTAATAATGAACACATGGATATTTTTTTCCAATATGATTTTTTATGTAGCTTGTGCTGCTCCTTAGTCATACAATCAAACCACCTGTGACATCAAGATCAAGATCATAGAAATGGCGCCCAACGGAAAAACGGGATAACAACAAGGCATGGGCAATCCTCCATCGATTTCAATTTTGTATAGTAGTTATTAGATCACCCTGTATTCTATGGTAACATATTATGAGACAGCTACGGACTATGAAGGATTATATATAATGATAAAGGAAAGTTTGCCGTTGTTATTGGATAAGACAAAAAAGACCCTTAAAAACACCCCAAAGAAGAAAAAAATCATAAAAAATTTGTACATTCGGCGTACAAGGCGCAGGGCTAAACTTTCAGGCATTTTTTATGTGAAAAAGGTGCGCGCTATACGCTGAAAAATACGTTTTTTATTTTTAGACAGAAACGTACCTCTTGTTTGATTTACATTGTTTTTGATTTACGCGACCTCTCCAAGAACGCAATACTCGCGTAAATCGAGAGTTACCTGTATCATAGAGAAAAATCATTTAACTTTGCCCCAAAAATGATTATTCCCTGCCTCAAATTTGATATTCCATATTCGTTTGTGAGCATGCCATGGTATTGAAGGCACCCATTGTTGTGTTATTTGGTGTCCCATCGTCAAAAGCTGGCGCTTTTGTTTACAAACACTGGTCTCTCGTGAACTGCGCATGCTCAGACCATTAAGTGTAGACCTGTACAGTCTCACAATGCTTTTTTAACCCATTAAGAGTTGCTGGAAAGCTGAATCAAACATACAGTACCACCATCCTCGCTGTTTCTAGAACGACGTACACTCTGTACTTATAAAAACAACTCGTACAGAGTGCTGTTCTAGTAACAGTGAGGACGGTGGTAGTGGTACTATATGTCTGATTCAGCCTTCCAGCAACTCTTTATTACGGTTTAAAAGCTTTGTGAGACTGTACAGGTCTACACTTGCTGGTCTGAGCATGCACCGTTCATGAGAGACCAGTGTTTGTAAACAATTTTTGACGGTGGGGACGCCAAATAACACAACAAAGGTTCAGGCATTTCTAGTATTACCGCCCATATGTATGTGTCAACGTGTGGTTTTAAGGTTCTGTAGGTTTCCTAAAATACAGATAATGAAAATTTGAATTCATCAATGTTGTTCTATCTGAAATATCAATATAGTATCGTTTTCGCCTATCGGACTTATCGCTAGCTAGTATTGGAATTGTAGATTTATATCGGGTATCGGTTATCGGTTTTCGCCAATATTTGTGTCTCTAATTAACGAATATCTGTTATCGCCGTTAAAGTTTTTCATTATCAGTTATCGGTTATCGGGAATAAGGTTTTCTGTTATCGTGCCCAGCTATGATAACAAGGGAGTAAATTCGAAAAAATTGTCATAACAAGGAAATAAAGTCGAAAAAGTCATTTTTTTTCCACGGGTCGGAACCAATAAGCGCTTTTTCATGGATTTCAATACCCCGAGTTTCGTGATCCTCGAGTTTAGCGCTATACCTTCAGAATGAAGTGAGCGCGAAACTCGAGAGGGTACTGTACATTTTTTTTGAGTGCGAAATCAAGTGTTTGTGCGTTCGAAAATGGTTCCGTAATTCAATACTGGTAACCGTGATAGTGTGTGTGTGTGTGTGTGTGTGTGTGTGTGTGACTGGCTCAAGGTCACTACTCGGCTGACCTCACTATGATTATCGGACATTTTCACTTTGTTTCGAACTTGTTTTCGTTCGTGTCACACGCCCAAATTCACTTTCCAAGTGGGTCAGCGTCACCCCTGGGGGCATATTGGCCTGGGAGAGGCTAGGCTGACTCACAAGTCTGTACCCATATGAGCGTATAGATGCACACGGGAGCGTCCTTTCAATTGCGAATAATTACAGTAATTTGCAAACGCATCAACGGTATAAGATTGCAAATCGCTTTTAATGCGTGAGACACGTCAATGGTACTCTACGGGTTAAGAAGTACGTACTTGTACGTACTAAACACTGCACGGGTTAATGTGAAAAAAAGAAACATCATAATAAAACAAGAACACTCAGCTGTCACCTTCTCCTACACTAAACATCCTCGGTCTATCCTTAACTCAAAATCTCAACTGGAAACTCCATATCTCCTCTCTCACTAAATCAGCTTCCTCAAGGTTGGGTGTTCTGTATCGTCTCTGCCAGTTCTTTTCCCCCGCACAGATGCTGTCCATATACAGGGGTCTTGTCCACCCTCGTATGGAGTATGCATCACATGTGTGGGGGGCTCCACTCACAGCTCTCTTGGACAGAGTAGTCAAAGGCTCTTCATCTCATCAACTCCCCTCCTCTTACCGACAGTCATTTATCGATATTTTCATGCTGACTGCTCTTCTGAACTTGCTAACTGCATGCCTCCCCCACTCCTGTCGCCCTACTGCACTCAACTTTCTACTCTAGCTCATCCCTATACTGTCCAAACCCCTTATGCAAGAGTTAACCAGCATCTTCACTCTTTCATCCCTTACACTGGTAAACTCTGGAACAGCCCTTCTTCGTCTGCATTTCCTCCTGCCTATGACTTGACCTATTTCAAGAAGAGTGTATCAAGCATAGCTGGGCACGATAACAGAAAACCTTATTCCCGATAACCGATAACTGATAATGGAAAACCTTAATGGTGATAACCGATATTCGTTAACTGGAGACACAAATATAGGCAATAACCGATAACCGATACCAGATATAAATCCACAATTCCGATACTAGCTAGCGATAAGTCCGATAGGCAAAAACGATACTATATTGATATTTCAAATAGAAAACAAAGATGAATTCAAATTTTCATCATCTGAATCTTATAAAACTTACAAAACCTGAAAACCACACGTTGACACGTACCTATGGATGGTAATACTAGAAACACCTGAACCGGTGTTGTGTTCTTTGGCGTCCCCACCGCCAAAAGCTGGCGCTTTTTTTTTTTACAAACACTGGTCTCTCATCAACTGCGCAGGCTCAGACAAGCAAGCATAGACCTGTACAGTCTCACAAGGCTTTTTAACCATAATTAAGAGTTGCTGGAGGGCTGAATCAGACATACAGTACCACTACCATCATCCACGCTGTTTCTAGAATGACCCTCTGTACGAGTTGTATTTATATGTACAGAGTGTCGTTCTAGAAACAGCGAGGATGGTGGTACTGTATGTCTGATTCAGCCTTTTAGCAACTCTGTTAAAAAGCTTTGTGAGGGCTACGCTTACTGGTCTGAATATGCGCAGTTCACGAGAGACCAGAACTTAGTGTTTTAGTGTTGATGATTTAAGTATGAAATCTCTTCACCGAAGATATTTCATACTCCGAAGTTTTTTCAAACTACACCAGGCGCCCGGGCCACGCATGCGCAGTAGGGAGGAGACTTTTTTTTTTCTGAGGCGTAAAAAGTAGCGAGTATCGCTAGTTTGGTTACAAAAGTAACAAAGACATCGATATATACTTAAATAAGTAGCGGATGGCCGATAAACCAATTTTGTTATCAGCGATAAAGTATCGCGATAACGCCCAGCTATGGCATCAAGACTCCTCTCCACCTGAAATTGACCTCTCTTTTGGCCACTGTTTACTTTTGTCCGTTGTGGGAGCGGTGAGCAGCGGTCCTTTTTTTCTACACTCTTTTTGTTGCCCTTGAGCAGTCTCCTTTGTTGTAAAAAAAAAAAAAGTAAAAACATGAAAAAGTAACAGAAAGTAATTTTCAGTTGACTCACCTTGGCAGAGACGGCTGTAAGTTCATCTTGGTTTCCATACTCTGTCTTGTACGCACCAGACACCAGCCGGTCCTTTGCCACATGACGGCCAAACACCTGAAAACAAGTCAGAATTTTCACATAACAAAACGTACTCATTCATTTTTACGAAAAAAAAAAATGCAGCTTTTGGGCAAAATATATAGCTACACAAAAGAGTCTGCTAAGCACTGTTCCTGTATGTAGAGGACAAATGAGGAACCCGAAAGCAAGTCGAATTCAGCTGGCAAGGTGACTTGATACTCACCACTCATAACGATTCAAGTTGTAAGCAGGAGGAAATACAGACAAAGGAAGGCTGTTCCAAAGTTTACTAGCAAGAGGGATGAAAGAATGAAGATGCTGGTTGACTTTTGCATTAGAGACTTTGATAGTACAGAGATGAAAAAGAATAGAAAGATGTGCACAGAAGGGTCACGGGAGAGGTATAGCCATACAGTTAGCAAGCTCAGAAGAGCAGTCTGCATGAAACTAGAAAGAAGACAGAAAAACAGCAAACAATGCAATGGAATTTAAGGGAAAGAAGAGTGTCAGTAAGAGTATACAAGCTACCTACATACCATTGTATATAGACAGTGTCTGAATAGGGGTAAAAGACTGATGGACCTGATACAGAATGCCTAACTTCAAAGAAGGTGATATAAAAAGAGATGAGATATGAAATTTCCTGTTCAGAATTTGAGTTAAGGAAAGGCTATGTTTAGTGTAGAAGAAGGGAACAGCTGTGTCTTATTGAAAAATAAAGGATAGATATCTGGAAGATTGCACAGAATTGCCAGGTGGAGAGACTGTGTTTGAGAGGCATTGAAGGACACTAAATTCCTTATGCCTACTCAGAAACGATGGCAAGGTCAGAGTTTAAGCATTCTGTAGCGTCCAGCTTCTGAGTTATGTAATTCCTGTTCAGAGAGCCATTTGCTAAAATAATGTTGATTAATGCAGAGTAGAGTCATCGGTAAGGCCCATGCGATGGAGATGAACACCAAGACCATGCATAGCTATAGCATATGTATGCCCCAAACTTCACCTTTAACCCATAAACTGCGCAATTAAGATTCGGGAATAGCTCCTGGGTGCTCAATAAATGGCAAAACAATAACCTGCTGGAAAACAATTTTTAGTATTACAACACCCAAGAGAGACATGTTGAGCACCAAATAGTGCAAAAAAAAATAATAATAATTCACCGAATGTGGCAATGATGGCAGGATAAAGGTTGCGGATATGAGGCGACCTTGGGAGCGCTGGTAGTGACGGGGTAGATAGGATGGTGGCAGAGGGAAGATGACACATGGCACAGTCACGTCTGAACATTCTCTTGCCACTAATTATTCATTCCAGTTACAACAAACAAAATACATCACAGGAAACATCACTTTGTCAATTTCGATAATCAACCTCTTGCGCATCATGATCAAGAGGCCAGTCATTAGTCACACCAGCAATATTCTTGTCAAAGTTTTATGAATGTCTGGCACAAAATTTGATCCATCAGACCAGACGAATGGAGTACGCATTGTCTCGCGTCTCTGAGGCTCCTGTTCTCCCTCTGCCTCCCCATCCTCTCCCACACCAGCTGACACCCCTCCCTCACTCAGTTCATTAGCTGAGTCTTCTCTTATACCCCCACTGTCGTTTTCCTCCTCTTTCTGCCACTCTGAATCATCGGACAGTGATGATGGTGTCAGTGAGTGACTAGGCTAGCTAGTAACTTTCCGCACTGTTGGAGAGGCAGCGTGTCTGTGACCTTGAGCGCCAGAAGCATGCTCACGCTTGCCACGCTTCCTCAGACCAGCTGAATCTGATGGTTGAATGCAATCTGAATCACTGTCTCTTTCAAATTTGTCTACTACAATCTTTCTCTTTACCAATACTTTCTTTTTACCCCCTCCCATGCCTCCCCCTCGGTTATGACCGCAGGAGCTATATGAGACTGGTTGGCATCAGTAGATGACATGATTCTACTCTCCATGGCTGCTAAAGAGCAACTAATATGACGATGGTGACTACATGGTGCGAAAGAGGGATGATGTTGCCCCATGAGGTTCATTGGAATATACTTTGGCATCGCGGGAAATATAAATATATTCACCTTGGAACATGCGTCATCTTAATGTGTCTGGCACAGTCTAACTCATAGCATCTTGAGATGTCTGGCACAGTTTACGGGTTAATGAATAATAGAAAGAGTGGGATATAGACAGGGTTGGTTTATTTATTATTTTTTTTTTTTACCACTGAGTTTGTTTGAGACTTGTTTTTTTGGGAAAGGATTTTTTTTTATTTTTTTTATTTTTTTTATTGTTTTTTTATTATTTTGATTTTCATCATATTTAAATGTAAATCAGCTGAAAGAAGCAATTACAACGTCCACTCAACACTCAATTTCCCGGACTACTGGGGGAAGCACGTGTCAGGGAACCACAGAAGTCCAGGTAGGAAGGAATCACTAGTGTCCAGGGCAGCGTCCTGTGCCCGGACATTTGCCACACTGGCAATCCAGTATTCAGTCCCTGCCCAGACCTTTACCACACATTGTTCAACGCACTAACACACCACTTAACTGAACTTAAAAATTAACTAAAACAAGTTATTTGAAGACTTCCAATACATGTGAACAAAGGATGCACCATTGACGGCAGTCATAAAGTGTTAGATATTCTTTTTTGACTCCATGAGCTTAAACATATCATACTACTGTGAATAATTTTCAGTGAATGTTTCTTTCTATAAAAAATAAAATCATGAAAAAATGAATAATAACTACAAGCAGCAGCTGATCCATGTAAACACACACAGTGTCAGTAGTGATGATGCAGCGTTTGCCAATTTCTTTTTCAACTGTCTAGGCCAAAAATATTACAGGTAGTCCTCAAGGTACGACATATGTGACTTATGACTGCTCACACCTGCGACCAGGCTAATGATATATTAGTAATACTTTTTAAGCAATGAATTGGCATTTCAAATGTCCTGCCGTGGGAAGAGCAGCGATTTGTTTATACAGTATTTCTGCACCTCCTACGCCTCCCACCCCGCCGCTACCCTCACGCACTGACCCTACGCCAGCCAGGCGGGGGTAAGACAGGAGGGGGGGGCTGGGCTAGCCTACCTGACCTTCCCCCTCAGTCACCTGTGGCATTCAAGCTGTAAATACTAATCCTACAGCGCTAGTTGTTACTCTACCAGTTTATAGACCTACAGTCTTACAAGCATACCGATCAATCTAGCTGATTCTAGAAGATGCAGGTTGGCTAGCACATGAGCCGAGCAAGGGTCGAGTGAGTCTACCAGTTATCTCCACACTTTACAAGTCTCAGTTGCATTCAGTTCACCTATTAGCTCACATGGTTCCCGGCAGGTAAGGAGTGAGCCACCCTGGCTGCTGAGTGCAGCCAAAATGCCATCCCACAACAACAGGTCCCTCACAACATTCTCGCACGTAATGTAACATTGCACAATGTTGTGAGGCTAACGGGTCACCTGAATACAGGGCTGGGGCAAGGTGAGCCCATGAGGACAAAGGAAGGGTAGGGGGAGGGTAAAGACGTGGGAACGCTGCCTTTCCATGTTGGTACATTTGAATAATATTTAATTTTATTTTTCGACGTAGGATATAGAATGGTCCTTGCAAAACATCAATGTTGATCACTATGGGGGTAGAACAATGACTATCTACCGCAATTGAGGTAGATCGATCTGAAAGGAAACCAGGAGTGTGGAGTCGGGTGTAGAAAATTCTGACTTTGACTCCAGAATTTTCAAGGTTGCGACTCTGCCTCCACCTCCACCCTCCTCCCTCTTCCCCACCCACTCTCCTGCTGTGCAGTGGTAGGAAAAAACCAGGCCACACCACAGCCAGGCACACCACATCACACATGACACTCAGCCACATCACATCAAGCCCCACCACACCATACATCACACTCAGGTACACTACAGCACACTCTGCCACTCCACACCACACACAACATCCAGTCACAAGACCACACACCACGCCAAGCCACACCACATCACACACCACACCAGCCATATCACACAACAAACTACACCAATCCACACCACACCACATCCCATCCAACAACACCACATCACGCATAACATCCAGTCAAACACTGCACCACACATCACACCCATTCATACAACACCTTACATCACACCAGTAACACCACACTCCACACCACACCCAGCCACACTACACCAAACATCATGTAAAGGACATTCCCAAATTAGGTGTTCAACGAAGGGCAGCAAAGATGATCTCTTCCTTGCGCCATGAACCTTACACGTTTTCTCAAGAAATATCATCTGGGAAAACTGATCAAGTGTATAAAGTGTTTCAAAATCAGTAATGGCTCCAAAATGTGTCCAAATCCAAAGTGTTTCTGATCAATGATACCTCTCGAACAAGGAATAATGCCCAAAAACTGAACCCAGTAGCAGCGGGGATCATGTTTCTTAATGGTCCCTCTAAGTGAGAATAATGAGAAAAAAATCATCACTCACACAAACCATTTCATAATATATATCAACACATTTGTGATCAGTTTATGTATCATCTATCTTTGGGGGGTTATATCATGGCACAAATTTGGCCCGTCGCTGCTACACGGTAAAGCCACAAAGTTGGCCCGCTGCTGCTACCGGGTTAAGTGTAAACAAATATATTCGGACTGCACTAATTTTTTTCCTCACTAATTAGTAGGAGAATGAAATATACTCCCAGTTCCAGTGCCTTACTCCATGGGTTTGATTCATTAAAAACAAACCTGACCTCCATTTCACTTCCTCCACATTAGCATCCACTTAGGGAGAAATAGTTTTGTTCACCATCAGACCATTTGTTTTGTTGTTTTACTCACTTTTAAGAAGAGAACATCTAGTCTGGATCATAGGGTCTGTGTGCTCTGAATATATATGTAATTCACACTCAGAATACCAGGCAACACATCACACCCAGCTGTATCATACACATCACATCACACCACACAACACATCACACCCAGCCACACAACACCACACATCACACCCAGCTGTATCACACACATCACACCACACCACACAACACATCACACCCAGCCACACAACACCACACATCACACCACACCACACACCACACCCAGCCACACCACACCACACATCACACCCAGCCACACAACACCACACATCACACCCAGCCACACCACACCACACATCACACCCAGCCACACCACACCACACATCACACCCAGCCACACCACACATCACAGCCCACACATCACACCCACACACACACATCACACCAATCCACCCCACACACCACACCCAGCCACACCACACCACACATTACACCCAGCCACACATCACACCCAGCCACACCACACCACACATCACACCCAGCCACACCACACACCACACCCAGCCACACCACACATCACACCCAGCCACACCACACATCACACCCAGCCACACCACACTACACATCACACCCAGCCACACCACACATCACACCCAGCCACACCACACCACACATCACACCCAGCCACACCACACCACACATCACACCCAGCCACACCACACCACACACCTCACCCAGCCACACCACACCACACACCTCACCCAGCCACACCCCACGATACATCACACCCACCGTGCCACATAACACACATCACACCCAGCCACACCACACCACACCACACATCACACCCAGCCACACCACACCACACCACACATCACACCACACCACACATCACACCCAGCCACACCACACCACACATCACACCCAGCCACACCACACCACACATCACACCCAGCCACACCACACCACACATCACACCCAGCCACACCACACCACACATCACACCCAGCCACACCACAACACACATCACACACAGCCACACATCACACACACCACACCACACATCACACACAGCCACACCACACCACACATCACACCCAGCCACACCACACCACACACACCACACAACTCACACACCACACCACACATCACACCCAGCCACACCACAACACACATCACACACAGCCACACATCACACACAGCCACACCAAACCACACATCACACCCACACACACCACCCCACACACCACACCACACATCACACCCAGCCAAACCACACCACACCACATATCATACCAAGCCACACCACACCACACTTCACACCCAGCCAAACCACACCACACCACATATCATACCAAGCCACACCAAACCACACATCACACCCACACACACCACACCACACACCACACCACACATCACACCCAGCCAAACCACACCACACCACACATCACACCCAGCCACACCACACCACACTTCACACCCAGCCACACCACACCACACACCACCCAGACACACCACACCACACATCACACCCAGCCACACCACACCACACATCACACCCAGCCACACCACACCACACATCACACCCAGCCACACCACACCACACATCACACCCAGCCACACCACACCACACACCACAACACACACCACACCCAGTCACACCACACCACACCACACATCACACACAGCCACACCACACCACACATCACACCCAGCCACACCACACCACACAACACACCCAGACACACCACACCACACATCACACCCAGCCACACCACACCATGTATCACACCCAGCCACACCACACACCTCACCCAGCCACACCACACCACACACCTCACCCAGCCACACCACACCACACACCTCACCCAGCCACACCACACCACACACCTCACCCAGCCACACCACACCACACACCTCACCCAGCCACACCACACATCACACCCACCGTGCCACATAACACACATCACACCCAGCCACACCACACCCATCCACACCACATCACACCCAGCCACACCACACCCAGCCACACCACACATGACACCCAGCCACACCACACATAACACCCAGCCACACTACACCACACCCATCCGCACCACACCACACACCACACCCAGCCACACCACACACCACACATCACACCCAGCCACATCACATCACACCCAGCCACACCACACCCAGCCACACCACACACCACACATCACACCCAGCCACACCACACACCACACATCACACCCAGCCACACCACATCACACCCAGCCACACCACACCACACATCACACCCAGCCACACCACACCACACACCACACCCAGCCACACCACATATCACACCCAGCCCTACCACATCACATGTCACACCCAGCCACACCACACCACACATCACACCCAGCCACACCACACCACACACCACACCCAGCCACACCACACTACACATTACACCCAGCCACATCACACCACACACCACACCCAGCCACACCACACCACACCATGCACCACACCCAGCCACACCACACTACACATTACACCCAGCCACACCACACTACACATTACACCCAGCCACACCACACCACACACCACAGCCACCCACACCACACTACACATTACACCCAGCCACACCACACTACACACCACACCCAGCCACACCACACCACACACCTCACACAACCACACCACACCACACCACACCACACCACACCACACACCACACCCAACCACACCACACCACACAACACACCAAACCACACCACACCACAACCCACACCACACCACACCACACACCACAGCCCCAGCCACACCACACCACACCACACCCAGCCACACCACACTACACATTACACCCAGCCACCCACACCACACACCACAACCAGCCACACCACACATTACACCCAGCCACACCACACACCCAGCCACACCACACCACACACCCAGCCACACCACACCACACACCCAGCCACACCACACCACACACCCAGCCACACCACACCACACACCCAGCCACACCACACCACACATCACACCCAGCCACACCACACCACACATCACACCCAGCCACACCACACTACACACCACACCCAGCCACACCACACTACACACCACACTACTCACCACACCCAGCCACACCACACATCACACCCAGCCACACCACACCATACACCACACCTAGCCACACCACATTACACACCACACCCAGCCACAGCACACTACACACCACACCACACCACACATCACACCCAGCCGTACCACACACCACACATTACACCCAGCCACACCACACCACACCACACATCACACCCAGCCACACCACACCACACACCACACCCAGCCACACCACACCACACATCACACCCAGCCACACCACACCACATTACACCCAGCCACACCACACCACACACCACACCCAGCCACACCACACTACACACCACATCCAGCCACACCACACTACACACCACACCACACACCACACCCAGCCACACCACATCACAAACACTGCTCTCTCGTGAACTGTGCATGCTCAGACCAGCAGGCGTAGACCTGTACAGTCTCACAAAGCTTTTTAACCGTAATTATAAGTTACTGGAAGCCTGAATCAGACATACAGTACCACTACTACCATCCTCGCTGTTTCTAGACTGACACTCTGTATGAGTTGTATTTATAATTTATGTACAGTGTCGTTCTAGAAACAGCGAGGATGATGGTACTGTATGTCTGATTCAGCCTTCCAGCAACTCTTAATGTTTTAAAAAGCTTTGTGAGACTGTACAGGGCTACATTTACTGGTCTGAACATGCACAGTTCACGAGAGACCAGTGTTTGTAAACAAAAGCGCCAGCTGTTGAAGATGGGACACCAAATAACACAACACCGGGTGCCTTCAATACCATGGCATTCTCACAAACGAATATGGAATATCAAATTTGAGGCAGTGAGTAATCATTTTTTGGGCAAAGTTAAATGATTTTTCTCTTTGATATATTGATTTTTGAGTCTAACATAAAAAAATTACCTAGTGTTTTAATGCTGATGATCTAAGTATGAAATCTCTTCACCGAATATATTTCATACCCTGAAGATTTTTCATGCAACACCGGGCACCCGGGCCACACATGGTCAGTAGGGAGGAGACAGGTTTTTTTTCTGAGGGGCAGAAAAAAGTAGTGATTATCGCTAGTTTGGTTACAAAAGTAACGAAGATATCGATATATATTTAAATAAGTAGCGGATGGCTGATAACCTGATTTTGTTATCAGTGATAACTTACCGCGATAACGCCCAGCTATGACTATACCACACATCACATGCAGTCACACCATACCACACATCACACCACATATCACATCTAGCCACACCACATCACACCTCACATCCAGCCACACCATGTTCCACATCACATCCAGTCACACCACACATCACATCCAACTACACCACACCCAACATCACACCACACTACACCACACCACATCACCCAATCACACCAAACACATTACATCAAGCCTCACATCTACAGCCTACACCACATCACACCACGCCACAAGTCGTGACTAGCCACACATCACACCCAACCACACAACACAAAGCCACACTACATTCCACAGTCCCCACACAACATAAAACATCACTCAACCACACCACACCACATATCATACCCAGCAACACACAACACACCACACCCAACCACAGTGTACATCACATCACACCACACCCAGCCACACCACTCCACACATCACACCCAGTGACCCCACACCCAGGGATGGGCAGTATTGCGATACATGTATCAGCGATAAATATCGATCCATACTTTTGTACTGGTATCGATATTGCCTTGCTATCAATCAAAGTATTGTTATGTCAGTATCGCTAAGGCCATTTCCTTAGAATGTATGAAAAATAAACGATACAGCGATACATTAACCCGGTAGGTGCGGGGATCATGTATCTTAAAGGCCCCCCTAAGCGAATTAATGAGAAAAAATCATCACTCACGCAAACCATTTCATAATATATAGTACCAACGCATTTGTGATCAGTTTACGCATCCTCATTTTGCGGGGTTTATATCATGGTAAAAATTTGGCCCATCGCTGGTACACGGTAAAGCCACAAATTTGGCCCGTCGCTGCTACAGGGTTAATATAACCAATTTAAAATTAGAGCTAACAGTTATGAATTGCAAAATAATCCATCATCACTTAATTTCTTATTGACAATTAACATTTTTTGTTTAACGTAATATTTACAAGTATGTCATACATTTACAGTGTGTACCTTTATTTTTCATACTGTGAAAATAAGTAAGAACAGTTTTATTCATGTTTTGTCTGTATGTCACTTCCCCAAACAATGCATGCCAATGCACGTCACTTTCTCTGAATAGACACCATATACATATTAGTGGGACATTTTCTTGCAATAAAATATTGTTGATGCTGTACTGGCGATACATGTACTGGTATCAGTATCATTCAAATACAGTCAAGTCGCGTATGACGTGGATTCGTAAGGCGCGGTTTCCTATGACGCGGTATGGTTTCAGAACCGTATGTTCAGATCACGCGGGTAAAACCATCTATGATGCGGTTTGTGGTCTCCCCTGGGGTGCGTTTGAGAGAGCGACTCGGGCCGCACCAGGCACCCAGACCTCCCAGAACCCTCTATGAAATGCTTTTGTGCGCCTCTCAGTTAAGCCTCGTCATTGCTATGGTAACGGTGTCTCATTGGCAGCAGAATGGTGCCCGCTGATCTTCCTGACGATGTTTACTAGCTGTTCTGGCAGCAAAACGGCATCCGCTGATCTTCCTGACGACGTTTAAACATGCATCTCTAGCTGTCCTGGCCAACGAACTCCTTGCAACAGAGGATGAAAAGGAAGCTGCAGTGGTTATGGTGGCACAGAGAGGTGAAATGTTTGTTTGGGCCGCCATATTTGCTGATGACGTCATCACAGCACGGAGGCTCTCCAAACCAGGCTGGAGCGGGCGGTCCAAGTTGGCAACTCGTGCTGCTGCGTCACGCTTTTGCAAGCACCCAGGGCGGTCCCAGCAAGCCTGTTGGGAAACCCAGGGGCAAGATTCACCCACATATGTGAGCGCAGGTGGGATAAATAGTGGCTAGCCAGTACAAAATTGTATTTTCCCCATGCCTACCGAGTGAAAAAGTGGATGTTGGCAGTGGCCGAGTGGATAAGGTGGTGAGCGTGGGGTCGGACTGAACAACATAAAAAGGCAGATAATGCCTACCAGTGCACTCAGCTAGAATGAACACACACACACACACACACACACACACACACACACACAAAAAAAAAAAAAAGTATGGGTGGGGCAAAATGGCAAGGGCCAGAACCAAATTGTATTTTCTCCATAGGTTTAGTTATTCCAATGACACGGTTTCTTATGGCGCAGCCATTGCTCAGAACCAATTAACTGCGCCATACACAACTCGACTGTACGTACCTACAAAGAATCGATATATCAATATCGCTTTAGGTAATTTTCTATTACCAACACAGTCAAACCTCGGTTTACGAGTGCCTTAGTCTACGAGTGTTTTGATTTATGAGCAAAAAACCCCCACAAAAAATGCCTTGGTTTACGAAGTGACTTGGTATACGAGCATCCTCTTTGTTCCTTTTTTTTTTTTGTCACCACCCCCCAAGTGGGGACACGGGCTATATGGAGGCCGTCATGGTCATGTGCGTACATCCTCAATGTGACGGCTCATGAAGGGGAAGGGAGGATGCTGATACACAGACTCTATCGGCTTATGTCAGCCTAGCAAACCAAGTTGGTCTTTCGACGAGGATTGGCGTGTCTCTTTGTACAAGTCAAAAACGTTACCGTGGGTTCCCTTTGTTTGCTGCAAGAGGAGAGTGCTCAGAGCAGAAAACAATGGGAAGAGAGCCTCAGTTAGGGCTGCCACCTTGATCTAAAACAAATAAGGAATGCAACATCCCATCCTCCCATACAGAACGAATCCAATTTTAAGGAACGGTTGGCAACTCTAAAATTTCTCAAGCCTGCCATGACTGACAGCCGCTGCCCACTGCTGATGAAGGTAAGAGGATGGTGGGAGAGACGTTATGACACGTATTGTACACGTATTTCAGGACGACCCTTGACAAACATAATTTTATAGACTGAACATAATTTTATACACCGAAAAATATGCTCACTACATTTTTAAATCTGAATTTTATCTGCCTAACCATACAGACAGGCAAATACGGAATAAATGGCATTCCATATTTTAAGGAAAGGGTGACAAGTTTGCAACCCTAAGGCGTCACCTGGTGGTACATGGCCTTCTTGAACGACCCCCCATTCTTGAGACTTTTTTTTCATCTCCCTCCAGTAATCCGCCACAGTGTTCTATCTTGTCCATATGATTAGATGAACCAACACTATTTCTCATTTTGTCACTCATTAACCCTTTCCTCGTGCACGGGACGGGACGCGACTATCCCCTCAGGCGCAGTCAGGCAGCCCAGTGGGGGGTCTCTTTTAACCTCTGTATCACAAAAAATATTCATCACAGCTAAAAAACAAAAACACCATTGGAAAGAGGAGGCCCAGATCTATAGGAGTCGGTTATGTATGCCTCTCTTGCGAACGTACATGCACGTTCAGGGAGTGTTGAATGTTAACACTTACGTCGGTGTGTGCGGGATGATCAGCCATATTGAGAGAACTGAGGACATCTCTCCTTCAGATTCTGGCAAGGGAGTATTGCCAACAGCAATATTTACAACTATTTGGTCAAAGAATCAGTCAGGTGATAGGTGAAGCTATGCAACAATGCCGCTATATTGGGCAAGAACATCCACCAGTTACTTGTCCGTAGATTTGCCAGGCTGGGCTGATATGATTTTCCACCAAATTTAGTGGAGAACCCACTCAATTGGCAATCCTGTGTTGTGAGAATTAGTGTTGGAACACTTTCATACGCGGGAGATTTGAGTGTGGGTGGAGCTCACAGTGAGCGTTGAGCACCGCCAGCAAATACACCTAATGCTCGCTGCGAGCATTTAGCAATGAAAGGGTTAAGGTTAACACGTGTTAATTTAGTCACAGTTACGGGATCTAGAGTTCATAAGGAGTATTTCACTAGCTACTTTGCATCACTGAATGCAATGGAGTTTCTTAAAACGTATTTTTTCTCTACAAAATATTGACAAATGGCATCGTTTAAATATCTTCTTTCTAACAATGACGATGTTTTCATACCGGGAAGTTCTTATTTATCATACAGTCATGCTTTAAAATGGTCTGTGGTGCAACAGTAACACAACAGTAACCTCGTGAACTCTATGTCCACCCCCACCTGGCAGGGTTACCCACAGGAAGCTCAGGAAATGGTCATCGCCATAGGCCTATGGAGGTGCGGCCAGCAAGACAGTGGCTGTACCCAGCCCCGCCATGGCTTGCACAGGACCCCCGATTCTTGCCAAGAATTGAGGGGAATTCTTTAAAATCTGACACAACAGAACAAGAAACGCAAGAATTTTACAAGATTTGGGGTTAATTCTTGCTCGGTCAAGGGTAATTCTTGACCGCCAAATGATGGCTCTAGTCTCAGTCCGAGTTGTAAACTCGTAGATATAGCATCCGTGCACTCGTGTCATGTTTTCAGCAGTACAATGTGAGTTCTTTGTGCTTTAACAATGTCCCCCAGAAAGATGGTTAAAAGGGATGGTGGTGCAAAGAAGAAAACAGGAACGGTGGATGCTATGCTCACAACAGGAATGGGGGGCGAGCCTCAGCATCTTGCATGCCCTGGACGTGACTTTTTTTTTTTTTTTTTTTTTACAACAAAGGAGACAGCTCAAGGGCACAAAAAAAAAGGAAACAATAATAAAAAAAAAAGCCCGCTACTCGCTGCCCCTAAAAAGAATCAAAAGAGGTGGCCGAAAGATAGGTCAATTATGGGAGGAGAGGTGTCGTGATACCTTCCTCTTGAAAGAGTTCAAGTCGTAGGCAGGAGGAAATACAGATGAAGGAAGATTGTTCCAGAGTTTACCAGCGTGAGGGATGAAAGAGTGAAGATGCTGGTTAACTCTTGCATAAGGGGTTTCGACAGTATAGGGATGAGCATGAGTAGAAAGTCGTGTGCAGCGGGGCCACGGGAGGGGGGAGGCATGCAGTTAGCAAGTTCAGAAGAGCAGTCAGCGTGGAAATATCGATAGAAGATAGAAAGAGAGGCAACATCGCGACGGAATTTAAGAGGTAGAAGACTATCAGTAGGAGGAGGAGAGCTGATGAGACGAAGAGCCTTAGACTCCACTCTGTCCAGAAGAGCTGTGTGGGTGGAGCCTTCCCACACGTGAGATGCATACTCCATACGAGGGCGGACAAGGCCCCGGTATATGGATAGCAACTGTACGGGGGAGAAGAACTGGCGGAGACGATACAGAACGCCCAACCTCGAGGAAGCTGATTTAGCGAGAGAGGAGATATAAAGTTTCCAGTTGAGATTTTGAGTTAAGGATAGACCGAGGATGTTTAGTGTTGAAGATGGTGATAGCTGAGTGTTGTCGAAGAATGGGGGATAGGTGTTTGGAAGATTGTGTCGAGTTGATAGGTGGAGAAATTGAGTTTTTGAGGCATTGAAGGACACATGGTTCCTTCTGCCCCAATCGGAAATGATAGCAAGGTCTGAGGTTAAGCGTTCTGCAGCCTCCAGTCTGGAGTCGTGTACTTCCTGTTGTGTTGGTCTTCTATTGAAAGAAGTTGAATAATGCAGAGTGGAGTCATTGGCGTATGAGTGGACAGGACAGTTTGTTATGGAAAGAAGATCATTGATGAATAACAGGAAGAGAGTGGGTGATAGGATAGAGCCCTGTGGAACACCACTGTTGATAGGTTTAGGGGAAGAACAGTGACCGTCTACCACCGCAGAGATAGAACGGCCGGAAAGGAAACTGGAAATAAAGGAACAGAGAGAGGGATAGAATCCGAAAGACGGCAGTTTAGAAAGCAAAGACTTGTGCCAGACTCTATCGAAGGCTTTCGATATGTCTAGCGCAACAGAGAAAGTTTCACCCAAACGGCTGAGAGGATGACCAAGAGTCAGTTAAGAGAGCAAGAAGATCACCAGTAGAACGCCCCTTGCGGAACCCATACTGGCGATCAGATAGAAGGTTAGAAGTGGAAAGGTGCTTTTGAATCTTTCGGTTAAGGATTGATTCAAAAGCTTTAGATATACAAGAAAGTAAAGCTATAGGGCGGTAGTTTGAGGGATTGGAACGGTCACCATTCTTAGGCACAGGCTGTACAAAGGCATACTTCCAGCAGGAAGGAAAGGTAGATGTTGATAGGCAGAGACGAAAGAGTTTGACCAGGCAGGGTGTCAGCATGGAAGCACAGTTTTTAAGGACAATAGGAGGCACTCCATCAGGTCCATAAGCCTTCTGAGAGTTGAGGCCAGAGAGGGCATAGAAAACATCATTTGGAAGAATCTTAATAACAGGCATAAAGGAGTCAGAGGGGGGATGAGTAGGAGGAATGTGCCCAGAATCGTCCAGGGTGGAGTTCTTACCGAAAGTTTGAGTGAAGAGTTCAGCTTTAGAGACAGATGAGACGGCAGTGCTGCCGTCAGGGTTAAGGAGAGGAGGGAAAGAGGAAGAAGTGAAATTGGAGGAGATATTTTTGGCTAGATGCCAGAAGTCTCGGGAAGAATTAGAAGAAGCAAGGTGTTGACATTTTCTATTGATAAAAGAAGTTTTGGTAAGTCGGAGAATAGATTTGGCATGATTCCGGGCTGAAATGTAAAGGTCAAAGTTAGCAGGAGTTCGAAGGCTCTGGAACCTTTTGTGAGCTGCCTCTCTTATCTTTAATAGCATGAGAACAAGCATGATTAAACCATGGCTTCTTAGCATGAGGAGTAGAGAAAGTACATGGAATGTATGCCTCCATTCCAGAGACGATCACCTCTGAAATGCGCTGAGCACACACAGAGGGGTCTCTCTTCTGGAAGCAGTAATCATTCCATGGGAAATCGGAAAAGTATATCCTCAGGTCGTCCCACCGAGCTGAAGCAAAATGCCAGAAGCATCGCCTCTTCGGTGGGTCCAGAGGATGTACAGGAGTGATAGGACAGGATACAGAAATAAGGTTATGATCGGAGGAGCCCAACGGAGAGAACAGTTTGACAGAGTAAGCAGAAGGAGGAGAGGTAAGGAAGAGGTCTAGAATGTTGGGCCTGTCTCCAAGATGGTCAGGAATATGTGTAGGGTGCTGAACCAACTGCTCTAGGTCGTTGAGGAGAGTAAAGTTGTAGGCTCGTTCACCAGGCTGGTCAGTGAAAGAGGATGAAAGCCAAAGCTGGTGGTGAACATTGAAATCTCCCAAGATGGAGATTTCAGCAAAGGGAGAGTGAGTCAAGATGTGCTCCACTTTAAAATTCAAATAGTCAAAGAATTTTACATAATTAGTAGAATTAGGTGAAAGATAAACAGCACAGATGTGTTAAGTAATAGAATGACCATGAAGTCTTAGCCAGATGGTGGAAAATTCAGAGGAGTCAAGGTCGTGGGCACGAGAGCAAGTGATGTTGTTGCGCACGTAGGCGCAACATCCAGCTCTGGATTGGATAGAGACAGTAGGAGGGAGCATAGTAGAGGTTGCTGTCAGTAGCCTCAGAAACCTGTGTTTCGGTGAGGAAGTGAAGGTGAGGTTTAGAGGAGGAGAGATGGTGTTCCACAGAATGAAAATTAGAACAAAGACCACAAATGTTGCAGAAATTGATAAGGAGGAGGTTCGAGGAGTCATCAGTTCACCTTCAAGTTGGCAGCCAGAAGGGGAGTTCTCCCTTGGGGAGTTTATGGTCCCCCCCCCAGGTGGGGACTCTGAGGCAGTGTTATTTTTCGCCATTTTGAATTTTGAATTTTGGGAAAAGGTGTGTGTGTTGTGTGAAATGTAGTGTGGTGTAGAAAGAGAGAGGAACTGTCTTTAGAGAGCATGCTGAACTACTCTCTGGTGTTGATGAAACAAAAGGGAAACGGTTAGTGAGGACATGGGAAGGGTCTTTGAAGGGCTTCAACACCCTCCTCGCTTCCCATATATCCTCACCGGGAGTAGCTCACGCCCGTTCGGTAGGTGTCTTCCTACTTCCTCCCGTTTCCCCTCCATCTTGGACGACATGTCGGGTTAGTTTCACGTTGGTGGTCAAATGTAGTTTCGGTGCCTCGAGAATAGGGAAACTGCGGCTGATAAACCTCGGGGCGAAGCCTACCCCTCGAGCGTAGCTAGCAGTTGCGGGAGTCTCCGTAACAACCCAAACACATTGATTTGTGTTTCATATTATTTATCATTGCTATTTGTTACTAAAATTACTTTAATTCTGTAAAAAATAACATGTATTTCATTTTTATATATATTTTTTTTGAGATATGGGATGCATTAATGGGATTTACATTAATTTCAATTGGGAAATTCATTTTGGTTTACGAGTGTTTTGATATGAGAGTAATATTCCGGAAAGAATTAAACTCGTAAACTGAGGTTTGACTGTATATTGATATCGCTGTAGACAATTCCACACCACACATCACACCAAGCCACATGACACCACAAAACACAACTCCCAGTCACACCAACTCACACATCACACCCAGCCACACCACTTACCAGTGTTGTGCGCACTACCTGCTAAAAGTAGTGGCACTACCGTTACCACTACTTCAGTCAAATTGTAGTGGCACTACCGCTACAGCTACTTTATTCTAAATGTAATGCACTGCCGCTACTACTGCCGCTACCGATACTTGTGAACAATAAGTACTGAAGAAACATAATTCTTTTTTATACATATTGCCACGTTCCACGTCCTTGATAAAGTACTGAGTAAGTCACTTTAAACGTCCTCTTGCCATAGCCACAATGTTTGGAGTAAAACGGCCAGTGTGATATTACCTTTCAATGTAGCGTGCGTGACGCCGATGGTATGTTAACATGACCCGTACCTGTCAAAGCAGCGCGAAACTCGGGTGATAATGCGCGAAAGTCGGGATGGTAAGAATTTAGGACTAACCGCGAAACTCGTGGATCGCGAAACTCGGGTAGCGCGAAACTCGAGAGGGTGCTGTAATCACTTACTGATACCTTACAAGGTGTGTCCATGGCAGGGAAAGGCAGGAGTACACTTTCTTGACATTTATTGCGCCAAGCAGGAGGATACTGTACGTCTAACTCTCTTTATTGCTACCCAAACACTGTCCCATGCCTCAAAGCGGGCGACTGAGACCGTGACTGACAAGAGTGACAGGCCGCGGCTCAGCCCACTGAACTGTACACGTTTCATTCACTTTTCATCACGTACGTAGTTGGTCCACCCTGAGTAGCGAGTATTAACTAGCCCTGCCTAAAAATGCAGCACCGCTACCGTTTTTGCCGCTCTTCCTAAAAAAGAGTGCCACTACCCCTACAGCTACTAAAAAAGTAGCTTCGCTACGTAGCGGTGCTACTAGTAGTGCCAGTACGCCCAGCACTGCCACTTACTCACATCACACCTCACACCAAACTTAGCCACACCACACCACACATCAGCTCAGGCCATACCACACATTATACACAACCACACTACACTACACATCACACCATACCTCTCACCACACCCAGTCACACCACCACATTACACCCAGTCACACCACACCACACATCATGCCAAGCAACACCACACCACACCACACTAAGCCTTATACCAAGTCACATCATACCTCACACCAAACCCAATCACACAACACCACACACCACACCCAGCCACGCCACACCACACACCAACCCAACCACACCAGACCAGACAAAACTACCCTCCTATGGATCCTATCCCTCTCTCTGTACTTTTAGATCCAGTTTTCTTTCCAACCAATCTATCTCTGCTGTGGTTGATGGTCACTGTTCTTCCCCAAGGCCTAAAACTATGAGCAGTGGTGTCCCGCAGTTCTATCTCCCACTCTCCTTCTGTGGTTCATTAATCATCTTACAAAAACAAAGTGTCCCATCCATTCCTACACAGACTGGTCAGTTACCTGTTTATATTCATTATGCATCTGTTTTTTATTACTCTATCACAATTTAATGGTCTCGTTTTAATGTAAGCTCATTATATTCAGTTTTTAAGATCTAAGTTCTGTCACATCTAATGATGACGTTGCAGAAAAAACATTATCTCTTGTCCAAAGATAATCTTCCAAATTGGCAAAATCTGCCTTGCAAAAGCTCTTGAGTCCAAGGCCACCTGATATGATGTAACCTGTACAGGGCTTAATATGGATAAATCATTAGTCCCAAAGGATTCTGGATGACCATTACTGCTCATATAGCTGAACATGGTTTAATGTTGTACTAAATTTTTTAAAGGAATCCAAAAATCATGCCGAATTTGCAATATTTGCATTGAGAAAAACGGGATATGTAGAAATTCAATGCTAGTGGCTGCGTAATTGTTGAAAACAGAATGGGGTTCTACAAAACTTATGCCCAGGTTGTTAGACATATACCCATAATTTCTTCCTTTCTTCACGTGTTCCCTAAGAGGATCTGAAGAGAAACACCTCGTCCACCACAAAATTCTTACCGGTCCTACGGTCAGGGCCTGTATTATTAGGGCTGGCCATTATCTTGGAAAAAATCTTGCAGATAAGAGCAGGATCAAAACCGAATCATCAGCATCATAGATTGCCACCCAACAACAAATAAAACTTACATATGAATGAAAAAATAGATGTAATCACCTTTTCCATAGCTGATGAAATTTCTCCGAGGGTGGCCCTGGCACGCGCAGCCACCACAGCAGCAGCCAAGAGGTTTCCTGTGCCCTGAGCAGCAGATTCCACGTCAGCTAGTGATGACTCCACAGCTTGTGCATCACGGCTTGCCCGTATCTGTTGCAATGGGGGCTGGTGTTATGAACATTTTTATTTACTTATTGTTTTTTCTTTGGCATGGGAGGCAAAACAACATGAATCATAATAATTATTGAAACAGCCTGCAACACACTGACCCAACAAAAGTAGGTTGAGGAGAAGACCACAAGACAAAAGATCTAAGTTGGTTAGCGAGGTGTCTTGACACTCCTGTCTTGAAAGAGTTTAAGTTGTAGATTGGGGAAAAACATGTAGAAATGTGGTTGCAGAGTTCACAAGTAAAAGAGACTAAGGGATAGAATTACTGGATAACTCTTGCTTTTGACACTAGATATGACTGGGAGGGATGGAAGAATGCAGTAAGTAAGCTCAAAAGAGCAGTGATAAACTATGGCAAGGAATGCCTTTCAAAAGTTGGTCAAATTCTTTCATCTCTGCCTGCAAACATCTATCTTTCCATCCTGCTGGAAGTACTCCTACATACATCCTGTACCTCAGAAAGCTGACTGCTCTATCCCTTCACACTATCATCCTACAGCTTTACTGTCTTGTCTTTTTAAAGTTTTGAAACAATTCTAAACAAATAATGTCTTGAGCATTAATCAACTTCCAACAATCTCTCTGATCACCAGAACATATTTCACAAGGAGAATTCTACTGGTGATCTTGATTTCCTAACTCACTCCTGGTCATTCTCACTTAGTCGTTTTGGTGATATTTTTGCTGTTTTCTTAGATAATCTTGAACACATGACAGTCTGACACAAATCTTTGCTTTTCAAACTACCCTCACATGGATTATATCTAAACTATCCTCCAATGGATCATCTCTCTCCTACTCTGAACTTTCATCTACAGTTATCTTTCAGTTGGATCTATTTGGCTGTATTTACCTATTTGTATTTACTTATTTGTAGTATACAGGGCCTGAGCTCAAGCTCAGTCAGTCCTGTCTTCCAATCCATATTTGTCCAGTTTTTTCCTTCATTTTATGGACGGTGCTCGCTTCAACAATGTCTATGCTGAGTCCATTCCATGTACCCACACCCCTGTATGGAAAACTGAACTCCTGTAGGTCTTTTAAACAAGTCTCCTTTCTCAATTTCTTGCTGTGTCCTCTTAGTTGCCTCCTCCCTTCCATTTCGATTAAATCATTTCCATCCAACACGTCCATTCCACTCCTATTCCAGTACAATGCTATCAGGTCTTCTCTTTCTCTTCTTTCTTCCAGTGTTGGTAAGCCCAGTTCCTCTAATCTAGTCTTGTATGACAGACGATAGTTCTGGTACCACAAGAGTTGCAATCCTTTGAATCCTTTCAAGTTTCCGTATGTCCTTTTTCTTGTGTGGTGACCAGACAACTGCCAGATACTCTAACCTTGGCCTAATCAATGTTGTTATTATTTTCTTCATCATGTCCCCATCCAAGTAGTGAAATGCCTCTCTAATATTTTGCAACAGACGATACGGTTCTCCGAATACCTTGTTTCTGTGCTTCTCAGGTGTCAGTGTATCTTGTATTATGATTCCTGCATCTTTTTCTTCCTTCACAGTGTTGATGACTGTCCCTCCCATCTTATACTATACTATACTATACTATACTATACTATATATATATATATATATATATATATATATATATATATATATATATATATATATATATATATATATATATATATATATATATATATATATATTTTTTTTTTTTTTACTCTTTCCCATTTTCACTGTGTACCAATTCTTTTTATTGAGCTCCATTTCCCATTTTTTACTCCATTTAAGTATCTCATTTAAATCTTTAGGCACTTCATTACAACCATCCTCATCTCTTATTTTTCTAAGCAGTGTGTGTATGTGTGTGTGTGTGTGTGTGTGTGTGTGTGTGTGTGTATTTACCTATTTGTATTTACCTATTTGTAGTCTACCGGGCCTGAGTTAAGCTCTAATAGTCCCGTCTCAATATCTACATTCATGTAGCCTTTCCTTCGTTTATTGGACACTGCTCGCCTCCACCACCTCTTCCTGCAATCTGTTCCATGTATTAACCTAGTTGTATTTACCTAGTTGTAGTTTTACAGGGCCTGGGCTTACACTCGTGTGGTCCTGTCTCCGTATCTGTATTTGTCCAACTTTTCCTTAAAGCTTTGCACACTCTTCGCCGATACTACATCCTCATTTAGTCTGTTCCAAACCTCTATATTTCTTTGCAGGAAGCTATATTTCTTTATGTCTCTCAAGCATCTTCCTTTCCTCAATTTTTTACTGTGTCCTCTTGTGTTCCTGGTGTTTATTCCTTCTTTTAGTAGTAACTCCTCGTTGTCTACTTCTTCCATTTTGCTCAATAATTTATAAATTTGTATTAGGTCTCTCTTTTCTCTTTTTTGTTCTAGTGTTGGTAAGTCCATTTCCTTTAGTCTTCTTCATATGTCAGTCCCTCCAGCTCTGGAACAATTTTTGTTGCCATCCTTTGTATTCTTTCTATTTTTTTTTTTTTGTTTCTTCTTATGGTGAGACCACACCACATCCGCATTTTTCAATTTTGGCCTAATTATAGTGGCTATTATCTTTTTCATCATATCCTTATCCATGTAGTGGAATGCTAATCCTATATTTCTCACCATGTTGTACATATCATCGAATATCCGATTAACATGACTCTGGCTGTTGATCATCTTGTATTGTCACTCCCAGATCTCTCTCCTCGTGTACTTTCTTTAATGTTTCACCATCTCCCATTTTATGTGTCCATTTTGGTCTCCCTTCACTCTTTCCCATTTCCATTACATGACATTTCTTCACATTGAATTCCATCTCATTTAATACTCCAATGCCAAATCTTGTTCTGGTCATCTAGCAGAATTTCAGTCTTTACTGTTTCTTATATGTCGTCGCAGTTTTGCATCATCTGCACAGGCTCATATAACTGTTTACTCCATCCGGCATATCATTTACATATACTTGGAAAAGTATTGGTGCCAATACCGATCCCTGGGGCACTCCACTCTCTACAATTCTCCATTTCGATTTCATGTCCTTTACCACTGTTCTCATCTCTCTTCCCCTTAGGTAGCTTTCCATCCAGTTCATCATTTTCCCTTACAATCATCCTCTATTCTCCAGCTTTCATAGCAGTCTTGTACGTGGAACTTTGTCAAATGCCTTCTTCAGGTCCTAGTAAATGCAATCAACCCATCTGTCCCTTTCCTGTATTTTGTCTGTCACTCTTTAGTAAAAGCTCAGTAAGTTTGTTACACATGAGCGCCCTTTTCTGAAGCAATATTGTTTACTTGTGATTATATTATTGTTGCGAAGACGACCATTCCCCTGTCGATAGCTGAAACAAGCTGGTGCGGAGGCAGCCATTCCCACCTCCTTTATGGCCGTGCCGACGAGGAAACGAGCATTATCCCCTCCAGGAGTCACGTGAGGGCATGCGGCCAGCTGATTGGAGGCGGCACGAGGTGTAGATGGAGCCGGAGACGTCGGCGAGAGGCAGTCTACTCTACCCCGCCCATCCAAGAGGAAGTCGAGTCTACCCTCGGGATCCGTGAGGAAGGAGTCGCCTCGCACCACCCTGCTTCTGCCCTTCTACAGAAGCTGTTTGTGAGCCTCCGTGTGCCCTTCAAGTGATCTCTCCGTGGGATACCAAGCGCCCGGAGATCGAGCCACGGATAGGCGGTAGGGTATTTGTACAGACGATCAGGAATACACACAGGAAAATACAGGAACACAGTGTTTATTTACCCAGCGGCGTCGGAAGTGCGAGTCACTGGTCAGTGTGTCACTGGGGGTACTAGTCCGTCACCACCGCCACACACAACGAATCCGTGGCTGGCCAAGGGAGGCTAGGAGGTACGCAAGACTGGTAACAAGGCGGGTTGCATATCATTGTGCTCTTCTAGAAATCTCGTCCATTAATTCTTTATCATTTTTTCACATATTTTACACACTACACTGGTCAATGATACTGGTCTGTAGTTCAGGGGTTCTTGCTTCTTTCCACTTTTGTATATGGAGACCACTCCGGCCCTCCGCCACTCCTTTGGCACTTCGCCAGTTGTTATTGAGCATTTAACCCTTTCATTGCTAAACGCTCGCAGCGAGCGTAAGGCGTATTTGCTGGTGGCGCTAAATGCTCGCTGCGAGCTCCACCCGCACTCAAATCTCTCGCGTATGAAAGTGTTCCAACACTAATTCTCATAATACATGATTGCCAATTGAGTGGGTTCTTCACTAAATTTGGTGGAAAATCATATCAGCCCAGCCCGGCAAATCTATGGACGAGTAACTGTTGGATGTTCTTGCCCAATATAGCAGCATTTTTGCATAGCTTCACCTATCACCTGACTGATTCTTTGACCAAATAGTTGTAAATATTGCAGCTGACAATACTCCCTTGCCAGAGTCTCAAGGAGAGATGTCCACAGTTCTCTCAATATGGCTGATCATCCCGCACGCACGGACGTAAGTGTTAACATTCAACACTCCCTAAACGTGCATGTACGTTCGCAAGAGAGGCATACATAACCAACTCCTATAGATTTGGACCTCCTCTTTCCAATGGTGTTTTCGGGTTTTAGCTGTGATGAATAGTTTTTGAGATATAGAGGTTAAAAGAGACCCCCCATTGGGCTGCCTGACTGCGCCTGAGGGGATAGTCGCGTCCGCACCACGCGCAAGGAAAGGGTTAATGATATTTTTCAATTTTGGCCTAATTATAGTGGTTATTATCTTTTTCATCATATCCTTATCCATGTAGTGGAATGCTAATCCTATATTTTACCATGTTATCATTTCCATTACATGACATTTCTTCACATTGAATTCCATCTCATTTAATACTCCAATGCCAAATCTTGTTCTGGTCATCTTGCAGAATTTCACAGTCTTTACTGTTTCCAACAAGCTCATTTCTACATTCATTCAATATATACTAACCTGAGACTCCATCCACTCCTACTGCTTTCCTCTCTTCCAGTTCCCCCATCATTTTATATATCTCCTCTCTATTTACTATGACTTCTTCCATATGCACATTTAATTTATTTTCTTGTGTTTTGTTGAATTTTGTTTCTTTTGTAAAAACTTGCTGGAACTTTTTGTTTAGTAGCTCAGTCATGTCTTTAGGATCTTCGATTATCATATTCCGTCACTCAATCTTTCTATTTTTACCCTTGGTTTGATCTTTCCAGTTATGAATCTATAAAACAGTTTAGGTTGTTCCTTGCACTTTTCTGCAATATCCTTTTCATATCCCTTCTCTTCTTCTCTCCTTATTTTCAAGTATTAATTTCTCGCTACCTTAAAATCTTCTTTATTCCTTCGGTTTTTATTTCTTTTCAATCTTTTCCATCTTTTGTCTCTTTTTTCTTTTGCCTTAGCACATTTTGCATTAACCCCTTCAACACGAGGACGCGTACACTGCGTCCTTGCGTGCCCCGTACCACATCCGAGGAGGTGCATACTGCGTCCTGGCTTGCTTTAGCCAATATACGAGTTATTTTATCTCTATATTTATGCTTACATCTCAAAATTATGAATTAATTTATGTTTCTTTATGTGCACCATTTAATTCTGCATGTTTTCATATATAATACATGATGATTATGTTGAGTTTATGGCTGAAAACTTGTTATATTTAATAGCGACATTTGAAATTTGGCACGCACGGTGATCTCGGATACGGCGCAGGGCACTGTTTTGGCCCGGCCGTAGTGAAGGGGTTAAACCAGTCCTTTTTTCCTTTTTCTTTAGGTTTATATTCTGGTACAAATTTCATAACTACTGATTTATACGCCGCCATGAAAATATCATACTTTTCTTGCACTTCAATTGTTCTCTTTAACTCATCCCAGTCCAGCTCTCCATAGTATTTCCTGAGGTTTTCCGCATCTGCCTTCCTATAGTTTAACCTGTTTCTTTTATATGATTCATCCCCTTCACTTCCTTCCTCCTCAGTTTCCATCTCTATGATCATGTGGTCACTCTTACCCAGGGTGCATCCACACCTTAATCCATTCATCAAGTGCATTTCCTTTGTTAACACCAGGTCCAGTCTCGCCGGTTCGTCTTCACTTCTATATCTTGTGTTTTCCTTCACCCATTGCATCATCAAGTTTTCCATCGTCAATCTTAAAAACCTTTCCCCCCATGCCGTATCACTACCTCCACTTTCAAACATCTCTCAGTTTACCTCTTTACAATTAAAATCACCAACTAATAGTACTCTTTTGTTTGCCTTGAGTATTCTACTTAAACTCTGGATGGTATCTTCAATCATGATTTCATATTCTTCTTTACTCCATGAGCTAGTTCTTGGTGGTACATGCGTTGTTGTAATCGTCATCCTTTCTCTGTTTTTGTTCTCCAGATTTACACTCACTATTTCTGCCTCTCCTTCTCCATATACTACTGATTTTACTAATAACTCCTTTCTCGTCATTATCATCACTCTTCCACCACCTTTGCCCATTCTATCTTTCCTCCATACATTGTAGTTGTTATCAAACACTATTTGGATGTCTTCATTTAGTTTAGTTTCTGCTAAGCATACTATCTTGGGCTCCTTTTCCTGTAGGTAGTCTTGTAGTTCCAGCTTACTAAATATTATCCCGTCTACATTCGTATACATCACATTTAATCCCTCATTAGTTTCACTCTTGTCTAGCTTCTGCTCTCTTTCGGTTTTTCCCTTACGTACCATTTCTTGACTTGATCTCCCAGAACTCTCCAAAAAAATACCTCTTTTTTCCTCTTCAGATCTTACTTTATTTCTTTCTTTTGCCTCTGCTAAAAGTTCATTCCATTTCTTCCTTTCTTCTTCATTTGTATTTTTATTTATATATATTTCCTTGCATCCTTCTATTTCACTTAACTTAGTTGTTCTGTACAATATTTCTTCTGTTGCCTTCTGCGATCTTAATCTTAATTTAACTGGTCTTGTTTTCCCTTCCACATAGGGGCCCATCCTATAGATTTCCTCCACCTCCTCCTTAAGGTTTTGCATTTTTCATCATTTAAATTCTGAAGTAAGTCTTTTACCAATTTCAATTCTTCCTTTTCCCTTGTAGGTTTGTATGTTATATTCTTTTCCTTCATGCCAAATATTACTACACTCTTTTTATCTGCCACAGCTCTTACTAATTCTTTGTTTTTCTTCAAAGCCTTAACCACCTCTTCCTCTACGTTTTCCTTGTCTCCTTTCAATTGCTGTTTGATCACTTCTTTGAGGACTACATTTGCTCTTTCATTTTCCACCTTCCAAGTCTTTATTTCCCCCAGCACTTCCTCTTTGACCCGTTGTTCCTCCTTGTTCACTATCTTCTTCAGATTCTCATTTTCCTTTCTTACCACTCCTAGTCCTTCCTTCATTGATTTTTCATATTTTGCCAATTTCTCCTTCAGCTTTTCATTTTCTTGAATCAGTTTCTTCTCATTTTCCTCTAGATTGTGAGCCCATGATCTGAGGTCCCTTTGTTGTGATCTGTTCTGTACCTCCTCTTCATCCCTGCTTTTCACTTAACCAATCCACTTATCCAGTCTCCTTTCTATAAGCAAAATTCTTTTGTAAATAGCCAACTCTTTACTTGTGAATCTTTCATGATCCAGTTCTTCTTCTCCTCGGTGTTATCCACTCCAAATCATCCTCCCTCGCACTCATCTTACAACCAGTCAGTAAAAGTAGACAGGAACCACAGTGAACATCACCCAGCTCCCTTGTAAATACTACCACTAGGCCACGTTGGGCCTAGCATTAACACTTTTGGTCTTATCATTGTTGTTATTATTTTCTTCATCATTTCTTTGTCCATAAAATGAAATGATACCCTTATATTTTACACAATCCTGTAGGTTTCTCCAAACAGCTTGTTTATGTGCTTATTCTGGGGATAGTGTGTCTTGCATCGTTACTCCCAAATCTTTTTCTTCATGTACCACCTTTCAGTTTTCTTCTCCCATCCTGTATGTTTTCCTTGATCTTTTTTTCACTTTTGCCCATTTCCATAACATGGCATTTGTTTGCATTAAATTCGATCTCCCATAACTGGCTCCATCTGTACACTCTATCCAGGTCTTTTTGCAGCTCTTCACAGTCTTCCTCCATCTTCACTTTTCTTATTAACTTCGCATCATTTGCAAAAAGGCTCATATAACTTTTTATACCCTTTGGCATATCATTTATATATATTATGAACATAATTGGTGCCAGAACTGAGCCTTGAGGAACTCCACCCTCTACTGTCCTCCAATTTGATTTTTCCTCCCTAATCACTGTCCTCATTTCTCTTCCCGTTAAGTAATCCTTCATCCACTCGATAACCCTTCCGCCCATTCCTCCCCATTTTTGTAGTTTCCAGATTAACCTTTTGTGCAGAAACTTGTCAAGAGCTTTTTTCAAATTGAGATATACACACTCAGCCAATCCTTCTCTCTCTTGCACCGTCTATTGCTCTTGAGTAGAAACATAGTAAGTCAGTGACACGCGATTTCCCTTTTCTAATTCCAAACTGTCCTTCATTTATCATGTTTTCCTTTTCTAAATGTTTGACCAATTTTTTTTTATTATACTTTCACAAATCTTGCACATTACACTTGTCAAAGCGACTGGTCTATAATTTAGTGGTTCATTTTTGTCTCCACTTTTACAAATTGGTACAATGTCCACTCTCTTCCACTCTTTAGGGTAGGCGGTGGCCGAAGTGGATGACCCACATTCCCACATTACGCGGGCTCACGCGGGTTGTTGAATCAATCTCCTCACCTCACCTTTTGCCGAACCATGAAAACTACCCACCTGACGTCCCCCATCATGGGTCCACCCACCACCCATCAACCCGGACTCTAGGTTAAGCCGCACATGGTTTTCTGGGTCAAGGGGAGCATGCAGGATGATGCAGAAACACTTTTCCTCACTTTTCTAACGCGCACTTCCATCAGGCCCCACCTGAGTAGGCCATTTGAACCATCAGGCCCCCACTGAGAAGAGCCTCATCGCTGCCTAGGCAATAGGCAAAAAAATCAAAGGGCACTTTTCCTGTATTTAAAGAGCATGTTATTATGTCAAAAAGTGGGTCCAATAATTAATTTCTACACTCTTTTAGCACTTGTCCCGAGATTCATCCGGTCCCATAGCTTTCCTTCTATCTAAGGTTTTCATCAGCTGTATCAGTTCTCCTTTCTCAACCTTTACATGATTTAGTTTCCCTTCATTGCAATTTCAAGACCCCAGTCAAAGTCGGTTTCTTTCGTAAACACTTTATGAAAATTCTTATTTAATATTTCTGCAATTTCTTCATCCTTTTCGTAGAATACATTTTTTTTCTTTTAGCCTTCCCACACCTTCATTTCTTTTTAACTTCCCATTTACGAATTTATAAAACATTTTTGTTTCTTCCTTATATTAAAAAAAAAAAAATTAAATTTAGCTTCCTCCTCTCTCCTTATTTACACATATTCATTTCTTGCTTTTTTATATTTGTCCCTATTGTTCTTATTTGGTCTTTTCTTTAAATTCCTCCATGCCTTATTTCTATTTCTTTGTGCTGTTTCACACCTCCATCCAAACCATGTTTTCTCTCCTTTAGTTTTTACTGTGTAGTATGGAACATATATCTCTATTCCACTGTTGTAAATATTCATAAAAAAGTCCTATTTCTCTTCATATCGGTCCAGTCTACCCCAGCGAAGAAAGTCTTGAGTCCAGAGTAATCTGCCTTTGCGTAGTTTTTTCCTTTTTTCCTTACATGCCTCATCTTGATATTCACATCCTTCCTTAGTTTTCATCTCTAATAGCTCATGGTCACTCTTTCCTAAGGGGCACTCATAACTGACTTCTTCATATAACTCAACATTTTTTGTGAAAATTAGGTCTAGTCTTGATGGTTCGTCATCCCCTCTCAGCCTTGTTTCTCCTTTAACCCACTGCGTCAATAGTTTACTTCCCCAGGCATTTTCTCCACCCTCCGTTGCATAATCTTCTCATTTCCTCATCATCATCATTTCATCGACGCCTGCTCCTAGGAGCTCCCACCGGGGCAGAAGAGCTTCCAACTTTCTCTATCCAGACACTCCCTCCTTGCCTGCTCAGTTTCTCAAAGATCTTTCCCCTCTCTCCCTAACGTACTCTTGCACCCTATCCCTCCATTTCACTGGAAGTCATCCTCAAGCATTCCCTCCTTCTATCTCACTCACATGCACCCTTCTGGTCATCTTACTCTCCTCCATTCGCTCCATGTGGCCAAACCACTTTAAAGTCTGTCGCTTCACTTCTTCCCTTCACCTCCGTGACACATTCCAAAACGCTCGTACACACTTTCATTACTCATTCCATCCATTCTACTCACACCACAAGCACTCCTCAAATAACTCATTTCCACTGCCTGCACTCTAGACCTCTGACTTTCATTCCAGGCCCACGTTTCACTTGCATATGTGAGGGTTGGTACTATTATTGTATTTCTCAGATCCCTCTTTACCTCCATGCTCACACTTCTGCCATTCATGATTCGTCCCAAAGGTCATACCACCCTTCTTCCTTGCAATGCCCTTTCTCTTATCTCTCCCTCCGTACCACCCTGCTTACACATAACTGATCCAAGGTACTTAAACTCATTGACCTCCTCCATTTCTTCACCATTCAAAATTATTTTGCATTCTTTTTCACATTCAATTCCCACTCTATATGGGCATACAAAATCTACAACCTCACTTCTACTTCGCTCACAAACCCTCACTTTACTTTTGTTGACATTTACTTTCAGCTTTCTCCTTTTACAGACACTATCAAAAACACTGACCAAATTTTGTAGGTCACTTTCATTTTCTGCAATGAGCACTGTGTCATCAGCAAACAGTATCGAATTCAGTACCCACTTCCTTCCCTCATCGAACAGTCTTACTCCAACTTCCCCAACTTTGCCCTTCATTTCTCTAATAACACCATCCATATAAATAATGAATAACCATGGTGACATGACACACCCTTGTCTTAAGCCCACTTTTATCTCAAAATGTTCACTTGTTTCTCCGGTAATTCTGACACATGCAGATGCATCCTCATAGAAAGACTTTATTGCATTAAGTAGTTTTCTACCCAAATCATAAACCTTTAAAACATCCCACAATGCAATCCAATCGACTCTGTCATAAGCTTTTTCCAAATCCATGAAGGCAGCGTGTAGTTTCTTTCCTTTTGCTATTATTTTTTCTACTACCATCCTGAAGGCAAATATCTGATCCACACATCCCCTTCCCTTCCTGAAGCCTCCTTGTTCTTCACTGATTTTCTCTTCTGTAAGTCTTTGCACCCTCTCTGTTATGACTTTTCCATATACCTTTCCGGGTATACTCAGGAGACTTATGCCTCTATAGCTCCCACATTCTCCTCTCCTGCCCTTCCCCTTGTAAACTGGGACAATGATGGCTTTTGTCCAGTCTGCTGGCACCCCCCCCCCCCCCCCTCCCATGCTACTTCACATATCTTGACCATCCATTTAACAACTACATCTCCTCCACACTTCAACATTTCTGCTGTGATTCCATCAATTCCTGCTGCCTTCCCATTTCACCTTTTTGCAATTGAAATCATCTGTTAATATTACCTTTCTACTATTTTTTATTTTGTCTGTCAGTGCTCGTACTGTATCTTCCAGCATAGTGTTATATCTTACTTCATTCCAACTTCTGGTTTTAGGGGGACACCCATGCTAGCTCCTGCACCTTTTTGTATCCAGGAGTTTCTTGTATGGATGGATGGATGGTATAGATTCAGGATGGGATGGAGAAAGCAATGAAAGCGTGTATGAGCGTTTGGTATGGGTGCGACAGCAAAAGGAGTGGAGTGGTGGAGTGGGTGAAGCGTGGTGCACTGAAATAGTTTGGACACATGATGAGAATGGGGGAGAATGAATTTGTGAAGAGAGTGTATGAGGGAAGAATTGAGGGAAGGGGTGTCAGGGGAAGACCACCTGTGAAGTGGATCAATAGGGTGAGTGAGTATTGGAGCGAGAGAGTTGGAAGTAGCAGGATTGAATGTGCCGAGAGGGAGTGCCAAAACAGGGAGAGGTGGAGACACTTCTGCCGCGGCCACCCCCTGGAGGGACGTTCCAGTGAAGGAGCAGGGCGTTGGAGATATAGATAGATAGATGGATAAAGCTTCCTGTACAGTACTCAACAACTTAATCTACAGCAATAGGCTTACCTGTTTCAATTTGTTGATCTGCTTCATGCGAACTTCTTCATTGTCAATTGTCAGAACATCCACTGATTCCTCCTTCTCAAGCCGGTATTTGTTGACTCCCACGATGACCTCTGAGTATGAAAAAAAAAAAATAATAATCTCTCTCTCTCTCTCTCTAACTAAATTTAACTGCTCGGGTGGAGAATAGCAGGGTGTGGAAATTCCCATCATCTGCTGTCCCTCCAAGATATATACTGTACTTCCCAACAAAATATCTCTGCCGCGCTGCAACCAAGGGACTTCTACTTCCTTTTATCATGTAGATGAATGATTGAAGGTGAAAAAGCACTATAACTATTGTGTTTTTTGTCTGAAATTGCCACACAGGGCATTGATGAAGAACACCTATTTTGCCAAAATTTGTCAACATGGCACACGCACTGCAAGCAGAAAATCACCCTCTAGCCCGTCCTTTAGGGGTTAAAGATAATATAAAACTCATAGCCTAAAAAGTAAGATTGAAGAGTTCAGACATCTTGCTTCTACAAAAAAAATTGATGTAATTGCTATAACAGAAGCATTCATTGACACCTCATATATTAATTTAGTTTCAGAATACAATACAGATGGCTACAGCCTTTTCCACAACAACTGCATTAATCGCAGAGGTGGTGGTGTCGCCATTTACGTCATAGGCTCTTTGCAATCCACTCACAGATCAAGAGAAAATAATGCTGAACATTTGTGTGTGAGCAAATACTGTAAAAAATAATTTTAATATATCTGTCACCTACAGACCTTCGGGTCAGTCTCCTGATATGATATTGAAATGTTTTGCAACAATCTCTTGAGGGGAGTGGACGCATGTTACTTAGTGGGTGACATTAATCTTTTCCCGAGCCACACAGTTTCTTGTGTTACGCATAGAAGTACCTAAAACATCAAAGATCCCTAAGTTTCAGTGAGATATACTCATTACATTAGGAGAAAAATATATATAAAATATGCACTGTAAGTGTCACAAAATGGCATGGTATCATATGAAATTTCTCAATGTTTTCCAAACTACTATGGATTTCAGAGGCTGTGTTATATCGTTTTTCTGGAATATCTGCTGGATCACTATGATACTTTGCCACAGTTTGTCTCACACCCTCTGCTAATATATGTCAGCATAGTGCATTATCAGAGGGGTGTGAGTAAGGCACATACTCTTGACACTTGAAGGGAAATAGCAAAATGAAAGGACAGTAATTGGACAGGGCCAGCGTGATGTCATTATGACAGGAGGCAGTGGCTGAGTCGACAGAGTGACGGCGCCGTGTTCAGGAGGACGCGAGTTCAATCCCCACCCAGTGCCACCAAGCTGGGATTTTTCAGCTGCCGTCGAGTGGCTTAAAACTACCCACATGCTGTCCAGAAGACCACCTATCAACCCGGACTCTAGATTCTAGGATTAAAGACGAGCTCTGGGAGGGCAGCATGAGCCAATGCAAGATGGCGCCACTATAAACACTCGCCTGAGCCAGAACGGGCTGGGCCGACCATCAGGCCCCACCGGGAAGAAGCCTTGGGCCGACAATCAGGCCCCACCGGGAAGAAGCCTACCAGCGCAATAGGCCATGACGTAGAAAAATAAATAAATAAATAAAAATCCCCAGGCCCCATCCACCTCTCTCTCTCTCTCTCTCTCATGGAAACGCCTACCACTGGTGCATGCTGTATTCCTTAAGTATATTATATCGTACTGTATTTGTCATTTTATATTTGAGAGTGACATTACGTGGAAATTAAGGCGAGGGTAGGGTAATGTGGAGGGTGATAACGACCGTGAATGATGGCAGTCAGATAGTTTGGTGATCTTGAGCAATTTGAGGAGATGCAAGATTTCATTTTTGTGATACGGGCTTATGGCTGCAGTCCAATAAACTTGGATGTACACGATGGTGGCTCCAAGGCTGCATAACATTGCATACATGCTACATCCAAGTTTGTTGGACTGCAGCCGTTAGCCTGTGTCACAAAAATAATATTAAATCTCGGGTCTCCTCAAACTGCTCAACATCACCAAACTATCTGACTGCCATCATTCACGCTCGTTATCACCCTCCACATTACCCTACCCTCGCCTTTATTTCCACGTAATGTCACTCTCAAATATAAAATGACAAATACAGTACGCAACGTCAACCTATTTATCGCAAACTTGGAGACAGTACTGTACCTTTATATCTTAAAGAACAATGGAGATATATAGCTTGCAGGCTAGAAAACTTAAGTACAGTGAACACTCAATACTTGAACGTCTTGGAAGTCGAACTTTTCGATACTCGAACGCAAAAGTTCGACTTGGTACTCGAAAAAATATCTGGTACTCGAACGTCCGCACACGTGGTTGTAAACAAAGGCTCCTGGCCTCTCCCTCCCCGCTGCCACCAGTTGTCCCGCCGCAGTCGTGAGAACAACAACATTCTCCTGCATTCTGTCTGTGGTTTTTCATTTAGAAACTTACAATGGCACCAAAGAGGCTCATTAGTGGTGAAAATAAGCCTAAAAGGAAGAATGTAGTGACAACCATTGAACGGAAAAAGGAGCTTATTGATAAATACGAGAAAGGAGCAAGAATCACCGACCTTGCAGCTAAGTATTGAATGGCCAAATCTACAGTAGCCACCATATTGAGGAACAAGGAGGCCATTAAGGGAGCTGATGTGGCGATGGGTGTGAAAAAGCAACTTAAGCGACCTGCGGCACTGGAAGAAATGGAAAAATTGTTGATGGTGTGGATAAACGAAAGGCAGATGGCTGGTGATTCTATGTCAGGGGGCATAATTTGTGCGAAGGCTAGGCGGCTCCGTGGT
>NC_066537.1:2797786-2807786 GCF_024679095.1 Eriocheir sinensis
TAGAGGAAAACGGTCAGTGTGACACCGCCTTAAGGCAGTGAGGCCGCTGACTGGGTGAGTGCCGGCGATGACGTCATCGGACTCCCAGCGAATCACAAGCATGTTTTCAGAGCTCAGCCAATCGTAAGGCTTCATCTGTGGCTTTAAATGACCCGTTCTCTCTTCCTGTTTTCTTCCTTTTTCCAAGGTACGTATTTTGAGATAACAAGGAAGTAAAGGAGGAAAAAGGTGAGTTCCGGGGGGCACCATGAGCCAATTATAATGGCGCCACTATAAACAGTTGCCTGGGTCATGACGGGCTCAGGGCCGACCATTGGGCCCAGTCTACCGGTGCCATAGGCCACATAAAAACTCCACGGGTTGGAACAAATAAATGCTTTTTCAGTGTTTTCAATATCTCGAGTTTTGCGATCTTCGAGTTTAGCGCTATACCTTCGGTACGAAGCGAGCGCAAAACTCGAGAGGATAATATATATATATATATATATATATATATATATATATATATATATATATATATATATATATATATATATATATATATATATATATATATATATATATATATATATTCGCCTCTGACTGTCAACATCTACCTTTCCTTCCTGCTGGAAGTATGCCTTCATACAGCCTGTGCCTAAGAAGGGTGACCACTCCAATCCCTCAAACTACCATCCTATAGCTTTACTTTCCTGTCTATCTAAAGCTTTTGAATCAATCCTTAACCGGAAGATTCAAAAGGACCTTTCCACTTCTGACCTTCTATCTGATCGCCAGTATGGGTTCCGCAAGGGGCGTTCTACTGGTGATCTCCTTGCCTTCCTAACTGACTCTTGGTCATCCTCTCTTAGCTGTTTCGGTGAAACCTTTGCTATTGCGCTGGACATATCAAAAGCTTTTGATAGGGTCTGGCACAAATCTTTGCTTTCCAAACTACCCTCCTACAGTTTCTATCCTTCTCTCTGTACCTTTATCTCCAGTTTCCTTTCTGACCGTTCTATTTCTGCTGTGGTAGACGGTCACTGTTCTTCCCCTAAACCTATTAACAGTGGTGTCCCACAGGGTTCTGTCCTATCTCCCACTCTTTTTCTGTTGTTCATTGATGATCTTCTTTCCAAAACGAACTGTCCTATCCATTCTTACGCTGATGACTCCACTCTGCATTACTCAACTTCTTTTAATAGAAGACCCACCCTTCAGGAACTTAACGATTCAAGGCTGGAGGCAACAGAACACTTGCCTCAGACATTACTATTATTTCCGATTGGGGCAAGAGGAACCTGGTGTCCTTCAACGCCTCAAAAACACAGTTTCTCCACTTATCTACTCGACACAATCTTCCAAACAACTATCCACTATTCTTTGACAACACTCAGCTGTCACCTTCCTCAACACTAAACATCCTCGGTCTATCCTTAACTCAAAATCTCAACTGGAAACTTCATATCTCATCTCTTACTAAATCAGCTTCCTCGAGGCTGGGCATTTTGTACCGTCTCCGCCAGTTCTTCACCCCCACACAGTTGCTATCCATTTACAGGGGCCTTGTCTGCCCTCGTATGGAGTATGCATCTCATGTGTGGGGGGGCTCCACTCACACAGCTCTCTTTGACGGAGTGGAGTCAAAGGCTCTTCGTCTCATCAGCTCTCCTCCTCATACTGATAGTCTTTTACCTCTCAAATTCCGCCGCCATGTTGCCTCTCTTTCTATCTTCTATCGATATTTTCATGCTGACTGCTCTTCTGAACTTGCTAACTGCATGCCTCCCCCCCTCCCGCAGCCCCGCTGCACACGACTTTCTACTCATGCTCATCCCTATATTGTCCAAACCCCTTATGCAAGAGTCAACCAGCATCTTCACTCTTTCATCCCTCACGCTGGTAAACTCTGAAACAATCTCCCTTCATCTGTATTTCCTCCTGCCTACGACTTGAACTCTTTCAAGAGGAGGGTATCAGGACACCTCTCCTCCCGAAATTGACCTCTCGTTTTGGACACTCCTTTGACCTCTGATCGGGAGCAGTGAGAAGCGAGCTTTTATTTATTTATTTATTTTTTTATTTATTTACGACTTGAACTGCCTCCTTAGCTGTAAAAAAAAAAAATATATATATATATATATATATATATATATATCTATATATATATATATATATATATATATATATATATATATATATATATATATATATATATATATATATATATACTGCCATCTCATCTATCTCTAAGACTGAACTCTTCGCTCAAACTTTCTTTAAGAACTCCACCCTGGACGATTCTGGGCATATTCCTCCTACTCATCCCCCCTCTGACTCTTTCATGCCTGTTATTAAGATTCTTAAGAATGATGTCCTCTATGCCCTCTCTGGCCTCAACTCTCAGAAGGCTTATGGATCTGGAGTGCCTCCTATTGTTCTTAAAAACTGTGCTTCCGTGCTGACACCCTGCCTGGTCAAACTCTTTCGTCTCTGCCTATCAACATCTACCTTTCTTTCCTGCTGGAAATGTGCCTTTGTACAGCCTGTGCCTAAGAAGGCTGACCGTTCCAATCCCTCAAACTATCGCCCTATAGCTTTACTTTCCTGCCTATCTAAAGTTTTTGAGTCAATCCTTAACCGGAAGATTCAAAAGCACCTTTCCAATTCTAACCTTCTATCTTTGCATTTGATAAGGTCCCCCACCAACGATTGCTCAACAAACTATTGGTGCACGGTATCTCGGGTAACATTCACAATTGGCTCTCTGAGCGGAAACAGAGAGTAGTTCTAAACGCTGTTACATCTAACTGGCTCGACATCAGAAGCGGCGTACCTCAAGGATCAGTGCTTGGCCCCATGCTCTTCTTAATTTATGTTAATGATATCGATGATGGGCTCACTTGCAAAGTATCAAAATTTGCTGATGACACAAAAATTGCTAGTAAAGTAACTGCGACACTCGACGAAGAAGCTTCACAATCAGATCTTGATCGACTTGAACGTTGGACCAATCAATGGCAAATGAAATTTAACGTTGACAAATGTAAAGTGTTGCACATCGGAAAAAATAACAATCGCGTTCAGTACGTAATGAATGGCCAACAACTTTCTGCGGTAAGTAAAGAAAAGGATCTTGGAATCACTATATCAAGCGATTTAAAGCCTGGTCAGCATTGTTCAGAGGTAGTTAAAACTGCAAACAAATTGGTTGGCTTCATCGGACGAGTCTTTAATAATAAATCGGAAAAAGTAATATTAAAACTGTATAATTCGTTGGTTCAACCCCGTCTAGAGTACTGTGTACAGTTTTGGTCTCCCTACTACAGAAAAGACATAGAAAAGTTGGAACGGGTTCAACGAAGAGTAACAAAGATGATTCCTAGGTTGAGAAATTTATCATATGAACAAAGGCTTAAAGAAGTAAATTTATTCAGTCTATCAAAACGAAGAATGCGAGGCGATCTAATAGAAGTGTTTAAAATGTTTAAAGGATTCAATTATATTAATGCGGAAGATTACTTTACAATTGATCGATCAAATAGAACAAGAAGAAATCACAATTTGAAGATAAGTGGTAAAAGATTCTCGTCGCACGAAGCTAAACACTTCTTCAATCGAGTTGTTAATGTTTGGAACTCTCTTCCCTGTGATGTCGTTGATAGTACAACAGTTACGGCCTTCAAGAATAGATTAGACAAGTATTTTGAATCCAACCGGCAACTAAGATATTACTCATTGTCGTAATAACGTTAAGTTCTTTCGAATACTGGTGTCCTTGTCCGCTTTTATCGCCCGGTTAGTGGTAGCAGTAATGGTAATTCTTTCCTCTTTCCTACATAAATTCCATGCAGTTTTTCCATGCTGCATGGTTCTTTTTCCTTTCCTGCCAGCTTTGGCTGGAGGGATGGGGGGGTGGGGAGGAGCCTTTGCCTTTGCTGTCCTTCATCTTCCACCTTTGATTAGATAGTTAGTGTAGCTTGTCACAAACAGCCTCGTAAGGACCAGCAGGTCTGCTGTTGTTTGTTCTTCCTTTGTGTTTCTTTGTGTTATCTGATCGCCAGTATGGGTTCCGCAAGGGGCGTTTTTCTGGCGATCTTCTTGCTCTCTTAACTGACTCTTGGTCATCCTCTCTTAGCCGTTTCGGTGAAACTTTCTCAGTTGCGCTAGACATATCGAAAGCCTTCGATAGAGTCTGGCACAAGTCTTTGCTTTCTAAACTGCCCTCTTTCGGATTCTATCCCTCTCTCTCTTCCTTTATATCCAGTTTCCTTTCCGGCCGTTCTATCTCTGCGGTGGTAGACGGTCACTGCTCTTCCCCTAAACCTATCAACAGTGGCATTCCACAGGGCTCTGTCCTATCACCCACTCTCTTCCTGTTATTCATCAATGATCTTTCCATAACAAACTGTCCTGTCCACTCATACGCCGACAACTCCACTCTGCATTATTCAACTTCTTTCAAAAGAAGGCCCTCCCAACAGGAAGTACACGACTCCAGACTGGAAGCTGCAGAATGCTTAACCTTGCTGTCATTTCCGATTGGGGCAGAAGGAACCTTGTGTCCTTCAATGCCTCAAAAACTCAATTTCTCCACCTATCAACTCGACACAATCTTCCAAACACCTATCCCCTATTCTTCGACAACACTCAGCTGTCACCATCTTCAACACTAAACATCCTCGGTCTATCCTTAACTCAAAATCTCAACTGGAAATTTCATATCTCCTCTCTCGCTAAATCAGCTTCCTCGAGGTTGGGCGTTCTGTATCGTCTCCACCAGTTCTTCTCCCCCGCACAGTTGCTATCCATATACAGGGGCCTTGTCCGCCTTCGTATGGAGTATGCATCTCACGTGTGGGGGGGCTCCACTCACACAGCTTTTCTGAACAGAGTGGAATCTAAGGCTCTTCGTCTCATCAGCTCTCCTCCTCCTACTGATAGTCTTCTACCTCAAAAATTCCGTCGCGATGTTGCCTCTCTTTCTATCTTCTATCGCTATTTTCACACTGACTGCTCTTCTGAACTTGCTAACTGCATGCCTCCCCCCCTCCCGCGGCCCCGCTGCACAAGACTTTCTACTCATGCTCATCCCTATACTGTCCAAACCCCTTATGCAAGAGTTAACCAGCATCTTCACTCTTTCATCCCTCACGCTGGTAAACTCTGGAACAATCTTCCTTCATCTGTATTTCCTCCTGCCTATGACTTGAACTCTTTCAAGAGGAGGGTATCAGGACACCTCTCCTCCCGAAATTGACCTTTCTTTCGGCCACCTCTTTTTATTATTTTTTTAGGAGCAGCGAGTAGCGGGCTTTTTTTATATTATTGTTTCCTTTTTTTGTTCCCTTGAACTGTCCTTTGTTGTAAAAAAAAAAAATATATGGACAAGATAGAGTGCTCTGGTGGATTACGGGAGGGAGGTGAAAAACAGTTTCAAGAATGGGGGGTCGTTCTAGAAGGCCATATATCACCAGATGATGCCTTAGGGTTGCAAACTTGCCACTCTTTTCTTAAAATACGGAATGCCATTTGTTCTGTATTTGCCTGTCTGAATGGTTAAGCAGATAAAATTCAGTATTTTAAAACTGTAGTGGGCACATTTTTTGGTGAACCACAAAACCAGTCCATAAAATTATGTTTGTCAAGGGTTGTCCTGAAATATGTGTAAAATACACGTCGTAACGTCTCTCCCCTCTTCCCCTTGTCTTCACCAGCAGCGGGCAGCGGCTGTCAGTCATGGCAGCAGGGTTGGTATTAAAAAAAAAACACTCCAAATACCCCCCCCCCACCACCACCAAAAAAAAAAAAAAATATATATATATATATATATATATATATATATATATATATATATATATATATATATATATATATATATATATTTTACATAAAATTTAGTTTTATATCCTATTGTTAAATTAGGTCCATATACAGTAGAAAACCACTTAGCGTGGGATCAATTAGCGTGAACTGCAATTAGCATGAGCCACCATCTACCAAGAAAAAAATTAATTAGCGCGAAAGCCTCAGTTAGCGCGAGCAACCACCACCACTGAATTTTGAAAATTGCATCAAGCCGCCAAGATCCGCGGCACAAGCCACCATGATGCGCGGCACAAGACACCATGATGCACGGCACACGCCGCCATGATGCGTGGCACAAGCTGCCATGATGCGCGGCACAAGCCGCCATGATGCGCGGCACAAGCCGCCATGATGCACAGCACAAGCTGCCATGATGCACGGCACAAGCCGCCATGATGCACAGCACAAGCTGCCATGATGCACAGCACAAGCTGCCATGATGCACGGCACAAGCCGTGAGAGCCCTTACTTTAGCAGACGACGCCATGTTGATACAGGGCAAGTGCTTTGTTTACGTTGTGGATGTGGATACAGGCAACTGACCATGGTCGTGTGTGACGCATACCCGGAAAATTTGGATTTGCTGGTTGTCCAAGTGTGATACTGCCTTAAGGCAGCGAGGCCGCTGACCGGGTGACATATTTGCCAAGTCTGGAACACCTCGTCTCCACGGGAAATTAGGACCAATCACAGCACGCGCTCAGCCAGGCCACGTATTGCCAGCTCGTGACGTCATTACTTACCCTTTATTTACACAGTTTCATCAATTATATGTTAATTATTTCGTGAGAACACACACATTTTCAACAGTTGAGATGTTTATACTGATGTTATTGATGTCTGACACATTATAACACAGAGCTGGAACACATAACTGATAACTGTGACGAGCTAATAATTAGCTATCTGCGAACACTGACGGAACATCGTCCCTTGCTCCTCGGGCTGTGTTACTTTATTTTCAACAGTTGAGATGTTTCTACTGATGTTATTGATGTCTGACATGCTATAACACAGAGCTGGAACACATAACTGATAACTGTGACGAGCTAAGCTATCTGGGAACACTGACGGAACATCGTCCCTTGCTCCTCGGGCTGTTACTTTATTTTCAACAGTTGAGATGTTTCTACTGATGTTATTGATGTCTGACATGCTATAACACAGAGCTGGAACACATAACTGATAACTGTGACGAGCTAAGCTATCTGGGAACACTGACGGAACATCATCCCTTGCTCCTCGGGCCGTGTTACTTTATTTTCAACAGCTGAGATGTTTCTACTGATGTTATTGATGTCTGACATGCTATAACACAGAGCTGGTACACATAACTGATAACTGTGACAAGTTAAGTTGTCTGTGGGGGCGTGAGATGGATACAAGGGGAGCGTGATTCCGTCTGCCAAAAATTGCATTTTTGCAAGAAATACACCCACCCACCCACACACACACACATACACCCACCCACCCACCCACACACACACATGCACATGCACATTGCAAGAAATAAATAAATGCACACATTGCAAGAAATACACACACACATTGCAAGAAATAAATACACACACACACACACACACACACACATTGCAAGAAATACACACACACACATACACACACAGTCTGGGGGTCTACTTATTGCCATTAGGAAAAATGTTAGCTTTCAGTGGAGGCACATAAGAACTAACTCAATTACAGTAGACAGAGGGAGTGCAAATTTAGGTAAGGAGTTGGTAATAAGCTGTGTTTACATTTCCCCCTCACACTCAAGATATGGCACTGAAGAGCACTTTGATGAGTTGGACAATTATTTGATAACTTATACCAGTGATGACTATTTATGACTATCTGCATGTACTTTGTGGTGATTTTAATGCTCATACTCTCACTATGTCTGATGTTCCCTCTGGTGCTGGTGATGATGATCGGGTGCCTGCCGAGGTACCCCACATAAGTGTAACTGATTATGGTATAACTAAGACCAGGGCAAACCAAGATCTGACCCTAGACAGGAATATTTATGGCAGGAAACTGGTTGAACTTTGTAAAAATCATCAAGTGTTTATATTTAATGGAAGGATGGGGGAAGACTGTGGTATTGGCAAGCCTACAACTACATACAATACAACTATAGATTACTTTTTAGGTTCACCTGAATTTATGCAGTATGTGGTGGTTTCTAGAGTATTGGATTATGATCCGCTATTGTCTGATGTACACTGTGGGTTACACGGAAGGATGAAATTTATGGGACCAAGTAATGTACCCGCTGTAAGCATGAGTGCCCAGGAGGCAGAACAAAGAAGAGCAAGTGAAAGGCCAGGAAAGTGGAATGCTGAGAGAAGGGGGGGATGTATATGTGAGGAATATTAGTGAGTGTAAGGTAATTGAGTTGATGGTTAAGTTGAATAATTTATCCATAAATGATATTAACCAGGAATTAAAGCAAATATTGATTGACCCTGCACTTGCAACTTTTCCACAACATAAGAAGAAAAACATATCAAAAAGAGCAACAATGCCACTGTAAAGGGTTATGACAAACAATGCTGGAAAACAAGAAAGGAGTACCATAAAGCTAGACATAGATGTCATTTTCACAGGAATAGTGTAAACTTTAACAGCATGATTGAGGAAAGCAGAAAATACAAAACAAATCTTAAAAGAATAAAAGACACGAAGATAAACATAATTAAAGAACTTAGGAAATGCAAAAGTGATGACCCTAAAGAATACTGGAACATCCTTAATGGTCAGAAAAAGAGCCATCAGATCCACATTACATCAAATGAATTTACGAGCATTTCAGACAGTTAGCGAGTGATGACAACATTGATAATAATGAAGTAAATATTCTAAATGATCATGATAATATAGATAATGAACTCTCACCATTACTTAATGACCCTATAACCAACGAAGAGGTTGCTAGAAATATTTAAAAATTAAAAAACAATAAATTCCCAGCATCTGACATGATATTAAATGAATACATTAAAAGTACTCAGCATATTTTGTCCCCCCAATATGTTAAGCTGTTTAATAAGATACTTGATACTGGCGTCATGCCATCTGAGTGGCTGGTTGGGACAATAGTGCCACTTTATAAGAATCAGGGTGACACTCAGGATGTTAACAACTACTGGGGGATCACTTTGCTTAGTTGTATGGGGAAGCTGCTTACCTCAATACTTAACGAGAGATTCAATGAATACTCAAATACTAAGTTTATTATTAACCCGTGTGCGCGGTGGTGGAAATTTTCTTCTCGAGGCGGAAAAAGCGTCGGGTGGCGGGAGGTTCCGCCACCCGCGCAGTTTAAAAAAAAGCACTCTTCCAACATCATATATCATATATCTATCTGCACACTAGACATTTATTTAATATTTAATCGGAGGAGAAGGATTGGAAAAAAAAAAAAAATAAATTATATATTTTTTTCGTTGAATGACCACATTTGACAATGATGAACAATAACACAAAATCTATCAAAATCTATCAGCACACCGCTTAGGGAGATAGTCCAAGTCTCCTCCCCTATGGCTTTATGGGTTAATGAAACACAAGCAGGTTTTAGGCATGAGTACTCTACACTGGATCATATATTTTTGCTTAAATGTATAATTGATTTGTTCAACTGGAGGAAAAGGAAGCTTTTTTGTCTGTTTGTGGACTACAAGAAAGCTTTTGATATGGTGTGGCGTGAAGGTTTGTGGTACAAGTTGGTGAAGGAAAAGGTGCATGGGAAAATATTTACTGTAATCAGAAACATGTATGACAACATCAGGTCTTGTGTCATGCTGAACCAACAGACATCAGACACCTTTGTATGTAATGCAGGGTAAGGCAGGGAGAAAATGTCACCATTGCTGTTCGCTTTTTATATTAATGATATTGAAAGTAAATTGCTTGAATTTAATTGTAATTATGTAGATTTTGGTGATGATTTCTTAAATTCATACCTAAAACTCCTGGTATTAATGTATGCAGATGATACAATTATTGTGTGTGATAGTGAGGAGGGAATGCAACAAGCCTGGACTGCTTTGAATTTGTGCTGTAAGCAATGGAAACTACAACTTAACTGCATCAAAACAAAAATAGTCATGTTTAGTAGAGGAAGAGCCAACATTGATAACTACAAATTTGA
>NC_066537.1:2815286-2834500 GCF_024679095.1 Eriocheir sinensis
GCTGGTTAACTCATGCGTAAGGGATTTGGACAGTAAACGGATATACTTGAGTTGAAAGTTGTGTGCGGCGAGGCCGCGGAAGGGGGGGAAGCATGCAGTTAGCAAGTTCAGAAGAGCAGTCAGCGTGAAAATATCGATAGAAGATAGAGAGGCAACATGGTGGCGGAATTTAAGAGTTCTACATAGAAAACTATCAGTAAGAGGTGAAGAGCTGATGAGACGATGAGCCTTAGACTCCACTCTGTCCAGAAGAGCTGTGTGAGATGCATACTCCATACGAGGGTGGACAAGGCCCCTGTATATGGATAGTAACTGTGCGGGGGAGAAGAATTGACGGAGATGATACAGAATGCCCAGCCCCGAGGAAGTTGATATACTAGTGAGAGAGGAGGTGTGAAGTTTACAGTTAAGATTTTGAGTTAAGGATAGACCGAGGATGTGTAGTGTTGAAGAAGGTGACAGCTGAGTGTTGTCTAAGAATAGGGGATAGGTGTTTGGAAGATTGTGTCGAGTTGATAGGTGGAGAAATTGAGTTTTTGAGGCATTGAAGGACACAAGGTTCCTTTTACCCCAATCAGAAATGATAGCAAGGTCTGAGGTTAAGCGTTTTGCAGCCTCCAATCTGGAGTCTTGTAATTCCTGTTGAGAGGGTCTTCTGTTGAATGAAGTTGAATAATGCAGAGTGGAGTCGTCAGTGTATGAGTGGATAGGACAGTTTGTTACGGAAAGATCATTGATGAATAACAGGAAGAGTGGGTGATAGGACAGAGCCCTGTGGAACACCACTATTGATAGGTTTAGGGGAAGATGAGTGACCGTCTACCACCACAGAGACAGAACGGCCGGAAAGGAAACTGGAGATAAAGGAACAGAGAGTAGGATAGAGTCCAAAAGAGGGCAGTTTAGAAAGCAAAAACTTGTGCCAGACTCTACGGAAGGTTTTGAGATATCTAGCGCAACTGAAAAAGTTTCACCGAATCGGCTGAGAGAGGATGACCAAGAGTCAGTTAAGAGAGCAAGAAGATCGCCAGTAGAACGCCCCTTGCGGAACCCATACTGGCGATCAGATAGAAGGTTAGAAGTGGAAAGGTGCTTTTGAATCTTCTGGTTAAAGATTGATTCAGAAGCTTTAGATAGACATGAAAGTTTGAGGGATTGGAACGGTCACCCTTCTTAGGCACAGGCTGTATGAAGGTGTACTTCCAGCAGGAAGGAAAGGTAGATGTTGATAGGCAGAGACGAAAGAGTTTGACAAGGCAGGGTGTCAGCATGGAAGCACAGTTTTAAGGACAATAGGAGGCACTCCATCAGGTCCATAAGCCTTCTGAGAGTTGAGGACAGAGAAGGCTTTTTTTTTTTTTTATTATTGTTTTTTTTTCATATTTTTTTGCCCTAGAGCTGTTTATTGTAAAAAAAAAAAAAAAAAAGTGAGGCATTGAATGTGCTGAGGAGTGATGGAGCAGGGTCTACCATGGTCAGCCCTCAGAGGGAAGTTCCTGTGAGGGGACAGAGTGAGGAGACACAGGCCTGTATTCTCAGGTGCTTTAGGCCCTCACAGCAAGTATTTCCAAAGGCCACAAAGGAGATTACTCGAGTTCTCATGAGAGTGTTTCTTCACATTCATGGTGCAGAAGCCTTGTCAAATTATCACGAGGGCCATAAAAACTACCCATGGAAGTACCCACAACCTCTACGAAAGCCTTAACCCATCTGCTGCGATTGGCACAGATTTGGCCTTCATTGGTAGCCTGGTAATATATGCTCCCAGGTCTTTCTCTGCCTCTGTGGTGGATAGTGGAGTGTTTCCCATGTGGTATTGGTATGCTGGATATCCCCTCCCAAAGTGCAGGACTTTACATTTTTCCTCAATGAATTATAGCAGCCACTTTTTGTTCCACTCCTGTAGCTTGGTGAGGTCTTCTGGTAGGAAATTCACAGTTAAAGGGTCAACAAATGTGTGTGTGTAAGCCCTAAAATGTTTGTGAACAAGGGCCAAGACAGACACAACCGTGATGACTGTTCGGGTTACAGTTGTATTTGGTTATAAGCGAGTTAAAAACATGACATTAGAACAAATAACAAATAACATTTCCTATCACCATATATTTTTTTATTGATAGAAATGTACAAATATATCTCTGCTATGACTCGAATATACAACATCTGTATAAAAAAATAGATTTGTTTCAAAGTTTTAAAAGATAATAAAGAGATGAACTTGATTTACAGACAAAGGATGAGAACCTTAATAATAAAAAGAACAAATCAGTAACATAAAATAAAATCAATTACAAAAGAAATAAAATTGCTAAAAAAAACTGTCATTGCACTAAAGTTTGAAACTCGTAACAAAATGAAGATAATTCTGTGTGATGACTCCCACCCTCAGAATGACTGCCACCCTTGGAATGACTGCCACCCTTGGAATGACTCCCACCCTTGGAATGAATGCCACCTTTGGAACGACTGCCACCCTTGGAATGACTCACCCTTGGAATGACTCTCACCCTTGGAATGACTCCCACCCTTGGAATGACTCCCACCCTTGGAATGACTTCCACCCTTGGAATGACTGCCACCCTTGGAATGACTGCCACCCTTGGAATGACTGCCACCCTTGGAATGACTCCCACCCTTGGAATGACTGCCACCCTTGGAATGACTGCCACTCTTGGAATGACTCCCACCCTTGGAATGACTGCCACCCTTGGAATGACTGCCACCCTTGGAATGACTTCCACCCTTGGAATGACTCCCACCCTCGGAATGACTGCCACCCTTGGAATGACTGCCACCCTTGGAATGACTGCCACCCTTGGAATGACTGCCACCCTTGGAATGACTCCCACCCTCAGAATGACTGCCACCCTTGGAATGACTGCCACCCTTGGAATGACTGCCACCCTTGGAATGACTCCCACCCTTGGAATGAATGCCACCTTTGGAACGACTGCCACCCTTGGAATGACTCACCCTTGGAATGACTCTCACCCTTGGAATGACTCCCACCCTTGGAATGACTCCCACCCTTGGAATGACTGCCACCCTTGGAATGACTGCCACCCTTGGAATGACTGCCACCCTTGGAATGACTCCCACCCTTGGAATGACTGCCACCCTTGGAATGACTGCCACTCTTGGAATGACTCCCACCCTTGGAATGACTGCCACCCTTGGAATGACTGCCACCCTTGGAATGACTGCCACCCTTGGAATGACTCCCACCCTCGGAATGACTGCCACCCTTGGAATGACTGCCACCCTTGGAATGACTGCCACCCTTGGAATGACTGCCACCCTTGGAATGACTCCCACCCTCGGAATGACTGCCACCCTTGGAATGACTGCCACCCTTGGAATGACTCCCACCCTTGTAATGACTGCCACCCTTGGAATGACTCCCACCCTTGGAATGACTCCCACCCTCAGAATGACTGCCACCCTTGGAATGACTCCCACCCTTGGAATGACTGCCACCCTTGGAAAGACTCCCACCCTTGGAATGACTGCCACCCTTGGAATGACTGCCACCCTTGGAATGACAGCCACCCTTGGAAAGACTCCCACCCTTGGAATGACTGCCACCCTTGGAATGACAGCCACCCTTGGAATGACAGCCACCCTTGGAATGACTGCCACCCTTGGAATGACTCCCACCCTTGGAATGACTGCCACCCTTGGAATGACTCCCAACCTTGGAATGACTGCCACCCTTGGAATGACTGCCACCCTTAGAATGACTCCCAACCTTGGAATGACTCCCACCCTTGGAATGACTACCACCCTTGGAATGACTTCCACCCTTGGAATGACTGCCACCCTTGGAATGACTGCCACCCTTGGAATGACTCCCACCCTTGGAATGACTGTCACCCTTAGAATGACTGCCAGCCTTGGAATGACTCCCACCCTTGGAATGACTGCCACCCTTAGAATGACTGCCACCCTTGAAATGACTCCCACCCTTGGAATGACTGCCACCCTTCGAATGACTGCCACCCTTGGAATGACTGCCACCCTTGGAATGACTCCCATCCTTGGAATGACTGCCACCTTTGGAATGACTGCCACCCTTGGAATGACTGCCACCCTAGGAATGACTGCCACCCTAGGAATGACTCCCACCCTTGGAATGACTGCCACCCTTGGAATGACTGCCACCCTAGGAATGGCTGCCACCCTTGGAATGGCTGCCACCCTTGGAATGACTCCCATCCTTGGAATGAATGCCACCCTTGGAATGACTGCTGCCCTTGGAATGACTGCCACCCTTGGAATGACTCCCACCCTGGGAATGACTGCCATCCTTGGAATGACTCCCACTCTTGGAATGACTGCCACCCTTGGAATGACTATCACCCTTGGAATGACTGGCACCCTTGGAATGACTCCCACCCTTGGAATGACTGTCAACCTTGGAATGACTGCCACCCTTGAAATGACTGCCACCCTTGGAATGACTCCCACCCTTGGAATGACTGCCACCCTTGGAATGACTTCCACCCTTGGAATGACTGCCACCCTTGGAATGACTGCCACCCTCAGAATGGCTCCCACCCTTGGAATGACTGCCACCCTTGGAATGACTGCCACCCTTGGAATGACTCCCACCCTTGGAATGACTGCCACCCTTGGAATGACTGCCACCCTTGGAATGACTCCCACCCTTGGAATGACTGCCACCCTTGGAATGACTCCCACCCTTGGAATGACTGCCACCCTTGGAATGACTGCCACCCTTGGAATGACTCCCACCCTTGGAATGACTCCCACCCTTGGAATGACTGCCACCCTAGGAATGACTCCCACCCTTGGAATGACTGCCACCCTTGGAATGACTCCCACCCTTGGAATGACTGCCACCCTAGGAATGACTGCCCCCCTTGGAATGACTGCCACCCTTGGAATGACTGCCACCCCTGGAATAACTCCCACCCATGAAATGACTCCCACCCTTGGAATGACTCCCACCCTTGGAATGACTCCCACCCTTGATATGACTCCTACCCTTGGAATGACTCCCAGCCTTGAAATGACTGCCACCCTTGGAATGACTCCCACCCTCAGAATGACTGCCACCCTCGGAATGACTGCCACCCTTGGAATGACTGCCCCCCTTGAAATGACTGCCCCCCTTGGAATGACTGCCACCCTTGGAATGACTCACACCCTTGGAATGACTCACACCCTTGGAATTACTGCCACCCTTGGAATGACTTCCACCCATGGAATGACTCCCATCCTTGGAATGACTCCCACCCTTGGAATGACTCCCACCCTTGGAATGACTCCCACCCTTGGAATGACTGCCACCCTTGGAATGACTCCCATCCTTGGAATGACTCCCACCCTTGGAATGACTGCCACCCTTGGAATGACTGCCACCCTTGGAATGACTCCCACCCTTGGAATGACTCCCACCCTTGGAATGACTGCCACCCTTGGAATGACTCCCATCCTTGGAATGACTCCCACCCTTGGACTAACTGCCACCCTTGGAATGACTCCCACCCTTGGAATGACTGCCACCCTTGGAATGACTGCCACCCTTGGAATGACTCCCATCCTTGGAATGACTGCCACCCTTGGAATGACTCCCACCCTTGAAATGACTGCCACCCTTGGAATGACTCCCATCCTTGGAATGACTCCCACCCTTGGACTAACTGCCACCCTTGGAATGACTCCCACCCTTGGAATGACTGCCACCCTTGGAATGACTCCCACCCTTGGAATGACTGCCACCCTTGGAATGACTGCCACCCTTGGAATGACTGCCACCCTTGGAATGACTGCCACCCTTGGAATGACTGCCACCCTTGGAATGACTGCCACCCTTGGAATGACTCCCACCCATGGAATGATTGCCACCCTTGGAATGACTCCCACCCTTGGAATGACTCCCATCCTTGGAATGACTCCCACCCTTGGAATGACTGCCACCCTAGGAATGACTGCCACTCTAGGAATGACTCCCACCCTTGGAATGACTGCCACCCTATAGGAAAACTGCCACCCTTGAAATGACTCCCACCCTTGGAATGACTGCCACCCTTGGAATGACTGCCACTCTTGAAATGACTTACTCCACCCTTGAAATGACTCCCACCCTTGGAATGACTCCCACCCTTGGAATGACTGCCCCCCTTGAAATGACTGCCCCCCTTGGAATGACTGCCACCCTTGGAATGACTGCCACCCTTGGAATGACTCCCACCCTTGGAATTACTGCCACCCTTGGAATGACTCCCAGCCATGGAATGACTCCCATCCTTGGAATGACTGCCACCCTTGGAATGACTCCCGCCCTTGGAATGACTCCCACCCTTGGAATGACTCCCACCCTTGGAATGACTCCCACCCTTGGAATGACTGCCACCCTTGGAATGACTGCCACCCTTGGAATGACTCCCACCCTTGGAATGACTCCCACCCTTGGAATGACTGCCACCCTTGGAATGACTCCCACCCTTGGAATGACTGCCACCCTTGGAATGACTGCCACCCTTGGAATGACTCCCATTCTTGGAATGACTCCCATCCTTGGAATGACTCCCACCCTTGGACTAACTGCCACCCTTGGAATGACTGCCACCCTTGGAATGACTCCCATCCTTGGAATGACTCCCACCCTTGGACTAACTGCCACCCTTGGAATGACTCCCACCCTTGGAATGACTGCCACCCTTGGAATGACTGCCACCCTTGGAATGGCTCCCATCCTTGGAATGACTGCCACCCTTGGAATGACTGCCACCCTTGGAATGACTCCCACCCTTGGAATGACTGCCACCCTTGGAATGACTCCCACCCTTGGAATGACTGCCACCCTTGGAATGACTCCCACCCTTGGAATGACTCCCATCCTTGGAATGACTCCCACCCTTTGAATGACTGCCACCCTAGGAATGACTGCCAATCTAGGAATGACTCCCACCCTTGGAATGACTGCCACCCTATAGGAAAACTGCCACCCTTGAAATGACTCCCACCCTTGGAATGACTGCCACCCTTGGAATGACTGCCACTCTTGAAATGACTTCCTCCACCCTTGAAATGACTCCCACCCTTGGAATGACTCCCACCCTTGAAATTATTGCCACCCTAGGAATGACTCCCACCCTTGGAATGACTGCCACCCTTGGAATGACTCCCACCCTTGGAATGACTGCCACCCTAGGAATGACTGCCCCCCTTGGAATGACTGCCACCCTTGGAATAACTCCCACCCTTGAAATGACTCCCACCCTTGGAATGACTCCCACCCTTGGAATGACTCCCACCCTTGAAATGACTCCTACCCTTGGAATGACTCCCACCCTTGAAATGACTGACACCCTTGGAATGACTCCCACCCTTGGAATGACCCCCACCCTTGGAATGACTGCCACCTTTGGAATGACTCCCACCCTTGGAATGACTGCCACCCTTGGAATGACTCCCACCCTTGGAATGACTCCCACCCTTGGAATGATGCCCACCCTTGGAACATCAACCAAAGTCCCTCTGTTACAATGTAGGGCGGGAGAAGATGGGCAAGACAGGCCCCTCAACCAAACTATTCATCAAGAGATTCCTTCACACCACAACGGTCGTCCTCAGTCAAACTTGTCTTCCGTGTGACTAAATTATTTTGTACCTTAAACATTTGTGCTGTCGAACATTGCAATCTTGTCAGGGGCTAAAAAACAGTGTATAAATAAATCAAAATTATTACAATGAATCAATAACAAGAACAAATAACAAAAATAACAAGGCAATAACAATAACAATTCAATACCTCTCAAAAGCTCCGTGAAGAAAACTATAAAAATGTAACTGAGATCTATCTGCCTGCATGCTTGTGTTCCATGGTCAAGGGAAATTAAAATGTATCAAAGAGAAAATAAAACTGTCTGGCTTTCTTCTTCACACTTTTCTCCTCTAAATAATAATAAGTCCTCTCAGTACTCATGTGTCCTGTTCCTCTCTGCTCTCTACTTCAATCTGACTTCCTGGGACACAACAGCAGCCAGAGCAACAACCACCACCCCTGCCCTGGCCTGTCCCTCCAACCTTTGACGCTGGCAGCCTACACTGCCTGCCCTTCCTGCCCTGGCCTGACCCTCAGACCTTTGACGCTGGCAGCCTACACTGCCTGCGCCTCCTCCCCGTGGTGCTCCAGGTACTTGGTCAACAGGGTGCTGATGGAGTGAGACAACCTGCAGGAGGGGTGGTTATATAGATAGATAGACAGATATAGATATGTATAGTAAAAAACTGTGCCTCCGTGCTGTCACCCTGCCTGGTCAAACTCTTTCGCCTCTGCCTGTCAACATCTACCTTTCCTTCCTGCTGGGAGTATGCCTTCATACAGCCTGTGCCTAAGAAGGGTGACCGTTGCAATCCCTCAAACTACCGTCCTATAGCTTTACTTTCTTGTCTATCTAAAGCTTTTGAATCAATCCTTAACCGGAAGATTTAAAAGCACCTTTCCACTTCTGACCTTCTATCTGATCGCCAGTATGGGTTCCACAAGGGGCGTTCTCCTGGTGATCTCCTAGCCTTCTTAACTAACTCTTGGTCATCCTCTCTTAGCCGCTTTGGTGAAACCTTTGCTATTGCGCTGGACATATCAAAAGCTTTTGATAGGGTCTGGCACAAATCTTTGCTTTCCAAACTACCCTCCTATGGTTTCTATCCTTCTCTCTGTACCTTTATCTCCAGTTTCCTTTCTGACCGTTCTATTTCTGCTGTGGTAGACAGTCACTGTTCTTCCCCTAAACCTATTAACAGTGGTGTCCCACAGGGTTCTGTCCTATCTCTCACTCTCCTTCTGTTGTTCATTGATGATCTTTCCAAAACGAACTGTCCTATCCATTCCTACGCCGATGATTCCACTCTGCATTACTCAACTTCCTTTAATAGAAGACCCACCCTACAGGAACTTAACGACTCAAGGCTGGAGGCTGCAGAACGCTTAGCCTCAGACCTTACTATTATTTCCGATTGGGACAAGAGGAACCTGGTGTCCTTCAACGCCTCAAAAACACAGTTTCTCCACCTATCCACTCGACACAATCTTCCAAACAACTATCCCCTATTCTTAGATAACACCCAGCTATCACCTTCCTCAACACTAAACATCCTCGGTCTATCCTTAACTCAAAATCTCAACTGGAAACTTCATATCTCATCTCTTACTAAATCAGCTTCCTCAAGGCTGGGCGTTCTGTACCATCTCTGCCAGTTCTTCTCCCCCGCACAGTTGCTGTCCATTTACAGGGGCCTTGTCCGCCCTTGTATGGAGTATGCATCTCATGTGTGGGCGAGGTCCACTCACACAGCTCTCCTTGACAGAGTGGAATCAAAGGCTCTTCGTCTCATCAGCTCTCCTCCTCATACTGATAGTCTTCTACCTCTCAAATTCCGCCGCCATGTTGCCTCTCTATCTTCTATCGATATTTTCATGCTGACTGCTCTTCTGAACTTGCTAACTGCATGCCTCCCCCCCTCCCGCGGCCCCGCTGCACAAGACTTGCTACTCATGCTCATCCCTATACTGCCCAAACCCCTTATGCAAGAGTTAACCAGCATCTTCACTCTTTCATCCCTCACGCTGGTAAACTCTGGAACAATCTTCCTTCATCTGTATTTCCTCCTGCCTATGACTTGAACTCTTTCAAGAGGAGGGTATCAGGACACCTCTCCTCCTGAAATTGACCTCTGATTTCGAACACTCCTTTAACCTCTGTTCTGGAGCAGTAAGTAGCGGGCTTTTTTTTTTTTTTTTTTTTTTTTAATTATGCCCTTGCAGTCTCCATAGCTGTAAAAAAAAAAAAAAAATAGTAGGGCCCCACAACTTGTGTTTTTCTTACTAGTGATTTCAGGTCTAGCAATAGGATTAAAACAGTCATGAGTCTCATACGAAATGACCAAGGACGTGGAACAAGCAAAAACTTTCCCATTGGGTGTGAGGACTGAGTGGGCAGTCCTTCTGCTGCCTCCAGTGCCTAAATGTCTTGCGTGTATCTTACTGATGGACTTTGTAACCTATGGCAAGGCAGTGTTAGTGTGCTGGGCATTAATTGTGCGTTACAGCTGTTACTGGCTCCTCTATTCACTAGGGAAGGACATCCTGCACTTGTCTACTTTCATCAGGCAAGCAGCTGCCCTTTTGGACTAGTGGCTTGTGTGGAATCCTAGACTGGCTACACAAGATATGGTGACTGATCATGAAGACAATGACACCAATGACTATGATGACTTATTCTCCCAAAGGCATCAAAACAACAAGTCCACCAGCATCACCCTTACCTGTGGTGATCCGTAGACAGGCGCTGCAGGTCCGAGATGATGGCCATGATGGCGGTGAACACCTCCACGTGCAGGCTGCTGAAGTGGCCGCGCCGGGCATGGGACTCTCTCTCCCGCCGCGCCGCCTCAAACAGGTCCCGGGCTTGTGGCCGGACGGGCGACCCTTCCTGTCAGGTTTGGGAGAAATGTGTGCACAGACTTGAGGGCAAGGCATCATAATTACTTTATTACAGGAGTCTTCAAGGCAGGGGTCATGCCAGTGCTAGGTCACACAATGCTCACTGGGTCAGCACTTCCACAGATATGTAACCAAACACCAGACACCAGGAGCCACACACTCCACTCAGTACTGTCAGGAGGCTACCCATAGACTTGTGGGAGAAGCACTGGATCAGTACACTACGCAGGCAAACCTCACTTTGTTATGTTCCTCAGAAAGAGTTCACTATGCAAAATTTTGTTGTGTGAATCTCTTATAACAATGGCTGACTGAGTTTAGTTCAAGGATCCTGAATTTTACCCAAGCCACTCATATCAACCTTTTATGGTCCAATCAATGATTATGCCTTTCATGACTCCCTGAACCTTAACCTACAACTACATCTACAGTTCAATACTAAGGCAATACACTTCCAAGCTTTCACTCCCTCTCCCACACTGCCTCTTGCCTTCAGTGATCATAGGTAAGTAGTATAGGTGAAAACAGTTATTAACCCTTTGATTACATACTTCTTTGGCAAGCTAATCAAAGCATACTGATGGGTTGAGGCTGCTTACAGAGTGGCAGTCAAGGGATGGGGTTCATATCTTGTGGTCAGTTGCTATGCAGCCTAAAAGCACGTCAATGTCTAGTTCAGCAAGGTTGACAAAAATATTAACCCATCACCACTTCATTACATGCCTCTGCAGTGCTGTGCTTGGTGTCCCTGACTATGAATCTGCAGGCCTGGGTTCGAATCCCTGCCTGGGTAGTCAGAGTGCAGCACAGCCAGCTGTTCATCCTTCCTTTCAGGCTGGTTGATAAATGGGTACCTGGGGTCACCTGGGGAAGGTAATGTGGATATCACACTGGCCCTGTGTCTGGTTAACTCGTCCGCTGCGATTGTTACGGATTTTGCTTTCACTGGTAGCCTGGTAACATATAGTCCCCGGTCTTTCTCTGCCTCTGTGGTGGATAGTGGAGTGTTTTCCAAGTAGTATTGATATGTTGGATATCTCCTCCCAAGGTGCATGACTTTATATTTTTCTTCATTGAATTATAGCGGCCACTTTCTGTTCCATTCCTGTAGCTTGTTGCGGTCTTCTGGTAGGGAGTCCACAGCCAAGGGGTTTAGGGTTCTCTCCCACCACAGGCTCAATGGACCAACAGGATGGAGATGAGCACTGCCACCACACACAGCTGTAGTGTATGCTGCCAACATTACCTTACCTTTCACCACTTCATTAGTTGGGAACTTACTGTGAGGTCAACGAACCCTGCCTTAACCGACCTTAATCTGGTGGACAGCAACATGTCATCATGGGATAGTAACGACAAGATCAAGACCAGGAACACGCACTGCTCGGTAAAAAGCCACTCAGTTAACCCTTAGAAGGCGGCTATATATGAAGAGTAGCTCCCTCCAAAATGAATCGCCTATTTATAGTCACTGCCGACCTCAGGACCATAGCATAAATATAGTTACGCTGCATAATAGATGTTTTAACTATCGTCTATAAACAGATTCTACCTCAATCTGGAAGTGTTGTTATATTTCTGCCATACAAAACTGACTGAGTTTTGGACCGTCTATATGGAGTTCCAATGCCGTCTAAGGGTTAACATTGTGAGTTCACCTTCAATGATTGTGTGACTAGGGACTGATTCATGCATACTCAACACTGACACTGAGTGAGGCACAGGTTGTTAGGTTCTGGTCAATGTATTTATGCTTTGTACAGGTGAGGACATGACAGCTGATCACGAGAGAATGTTTGGCTTTCTTAACTTGACACTCTCCTGCCAATGCCAAGCACTTTTAGCAGTATCAAAACTCACCAGTGCCTCTGTCACTTGTTTTGGAGATTAAACCTAGGGAAGCATAGGGCCATATTCTTAAGCATTTCAGTGCCCAAGTACACATATTTGACAAGATTTTCATAGGAGTTATGGGCATTTCCAGGGGTGGTTTTGTGACCCTGGTGATAGTCTGACTCTTCCTTTTGTACCGTCAGCCTAAAACACACTCCTGAGGACCCGACTGATCTCTTTTTTTGGCCTCTGTATATAGTTGATGTGAGAGCCTGAAGCATCTGAGAACACCAACCACAATGTGAACAATAAATGTCAACTCCTAAAAACATGAGTATGAGATTTTCTTCCTGAGATATATGCCTACACACGAGTGATTGTGCAGGACAGCAGGTAAGAGGTGAAGCTGGGGCCATATGCTACAGCTGCACAGGCATAAGCAATAGATGGGTGCCTTTTAAATGACGTGTGTGTGTGTGTGTGTGTGTGTGTGTGTGTGTGTGTGTGTGTGTGTGTGTGTGTGTATTTTACCTAGTTGTATTTACCTAGTTGTAACATACGGGAAAAGAGCTACGCTCACGCTGTCCCGTCTCCATATCCTCTCTTATCCAACTTTTCCCTAAAATCATGAATGTTTCTTCCATAAACCACCTCCTCCTCCAGTCCATTCCATAGCTCAATGCTTCCGTTTGGAAAGCTAAACTTTTTCACATCTCGCCTACACGTGGTCGCCCTCAACTTTTTTCCATGTCCTCTCGTTTCTCTCTCGCTCCACACACACACAGGTCCTCTCTGTCCAGATTCTCCACCCCGCTCGCCACCCTGTACACCAATATCAGGTCTCCTCTTTTTCTTCTTCTCTCCAGGGCTGTGAGCCCCATGCTATTGAGTCTCCCCTCGTAAGTCCGATCCCTAAGTTCCGGTACCGTCTTAGTTGCCGCTCTCTTCTTTTCGTGAGGAGATCAGACCACTGCTGCATACTCCAACCTTGGCGTGTGTGTGTGTGTGTGTGTGTGTGTGTGTGTGTGTGTGTGTTTACCTAGTTGTATTTACCTAGCTGTAGTTTTACAGGGCCTGGGCTTTACGCTCACGTGGTCCCATCTCCATATCTGCACATATCCAACTTTTCCTTAAAGCTTTGCACACTCCTCGCCAATACTACATCCTCACTTAGTCTGTTCCAAACCTCTATATTTCTTTGCAGGAAGCTATATTTCTTTATGTTTCTCAAGCATCTTCCCTTCCTCAATTTTTTACTGTGTCCCCTTGTGTTCCTGGTGGTAATTCATTGTTAGTAGTAACTCCTCATTGTCTACTTCATCTATTTTGTTCAATAATTTATAGATTTGTATTAGGTCTCCCCTTTCTCTTCTTTGTTCTAGTGTTGGTAAGTCCATTTCCTTAAGTCTTTCCTTGTATGTTAATCCCTCCAGCTCTGGAACCATTTTTGTTGCCATCCTTTGTATTCTTTCTAGTTTCTTTATGTGTTTCTTCTTATGGGGAGACCACACTGCCTCCGCATATTCCAACTTTGGTCTGATCATAATGGTAATTAGGGCACTCCACTTTCCACCGTTCTCCATTCCGATCTAATGTCCTTAATCACTGTTCTCATCTCTCTTCCTCTTAAGTAGCTTTCCATCCAGCAGTGTGTGTGTGTGTGTGTGTGTGTGTGTGTGTGTGTGTGTGTGTGTGTGTGTGTATGGTGTGTGTGGTGTGTGTGTGTGTGTGGTGTGTGTGTGTGTGCATAGGTGTGGGTGTGTACTCACTTGCCTCCTGCATCATAAGGAACAAGCAAGACATGAATCACCTAACCTAAAACAACAACAACAGTGGAATAAAAACAGCACAAAGCAACACTCACCATTCTGGATGACGGGGGAGTCTGCTGCAAGTCTGCCATGAACTGTCTGTACATTCTGCCCATGAAGGTTGTGTTACCACCACCGCCACTGGTGCTGCCCCCTCTGCTGGGAGCTCCTGCAACAGCCTGGGGGGGGACCATGGCTGTGGGGGCCACCGGCTGAACCAGGGATGAGGGAGGCGAGGAAAGCATGGGGGTGCTGGTGGTGGTGGTGGTGGAGGCCATGGTGGTGCAACATCTCTCTCTCCCCCTAGCCTCACCCTCGCTAACTCTGGTGTTTGGTTGATGTGGTTGCTTCACATTCCTCAGGGTCTTGTGGGATGTGGGAACTGGTGTGGAGGACCCTAGGGCTGCTGGCTGGTCTGAGTCATCGCCGTCTGTGCCGCGCGGTGCGTCCGAGATGTGATGAACTTCCACTGTGGTGCTGGAGGTGGTGAGGGAGCCCGCCTGGTCCCTGCCATACCTCAGCACTGTGGTGACGGGATCCACAGCGGAGGGGGACTCACACCGCACAGCCATGCCCTCATCCCTCAAGACGGTCAGCTCGGTCTTCTCCTCCTGGTTGTTGATGAAGGATGACTCGGCCTCTGAAACGTAGCTGAACCTCGGCCCGGCACTCGTGCCCTTGCCCCTCCCCGGGTGGCTGTCCAGTAGGGTGCTCTGGAAGGGGCCGGAGAGAGGGTCGCATGTGTCTGCCTCAGGGTTCAGGATGGAGCTGATGTCCGCTGTCTTCAGGGTTTGTTGTGCTGGGCGGGGCGTCTCAAACGACTGTGTCAGGACCGGCGATGGTATGTTTGGTGAGGACACAGGACTTGTGTGTCTGGGCGTGCTGTGTCCCTGGGGCTGCCTGGAGCTGGCACAAGGCTTCTCCCTCACAGGCTGGTCAGAAAGGTCTTCCAGGGCCGGCATCTGAGGCCTTGGTGAGGGCGCACTGAGAGGGGGCAAGGATGGCTCAGGCTCTCTGGACATTACCAGGAGTGGTGGAGGTGATTTCTGAAGGTCTGGGGAGGAGACAAGGGACTTCGATGTCTGAGGCACGGGTGATGGTGTCTGAGGCTCCACAGGTGAGGTCTGGAGCTCCATCGCTGACCTCTGAGGCTCTGCCGCTGGTGGCTGCAGACGTGGTGAGGCCCCCTCGGTGGTACCCGTCCTGGCCCTTGAGGCAGTGAGCTTGAAGTTGATGAATTCAGACGTGCATGAGTCAATGGAACTCCTGCTGGTGTGTCGCAGGGTGTCCGTGGTGGGTGTGTGAAGCTCAAGGCTGTCTGCCACTCTGCCAGACTCCACCAAGGAGGATGAGTTAGCCCCACAGAGCTCAGAGGAGTCTTGGAAGCTCTTAGCTTTGAACCACCTGCCACCCTGCCTCCTTGCATTGCTCTCGTTCCTCTTGCTTACTGTCAGGTCTTCCTTTTCTTTCCTCCATTGCTTCTTGCCTGAGGATGGCGGCAGCCACTCGTCATGGCTGCTGAACTGGCTCATTTCTGAGGAGGAGGTGCCCCTGGCCAGCAGGGTGTGGAAGGAAGGTCTCTCCCCACGGCTGGACTTCCTCTTGGGACTTGCCTTTACTGTCTTGTCTGTGCACTCCATGGCACACTCACTGGTGTCCTCAAACCTTGTCCCAGCTTCCAGTGCCTTCTTCTTGGTGGGCTTCAGAGCTGCCTCAGCCTTGGCAGGCCTGTCAGTGCCTGCTGACACTGACAGGTAACTCCTGCCTGACGTATCACTGTCACTGTCCAGGCCACGCTTTCTCTTCCTCTCCTGTGCCACGCTCTTCCTGGTGGAGGTGTTGCAGTAGGGAAGGCCGCTGTACTTGGCCCTCTCTATCCTCTCTGTGAACCAGCTGTCCACCACCATGGGTGGACTACACTCAAGGTCAGAATACACTGTGTGCCCCTCGCCATTCAAGAAGGAGTCCTCCAGGAAGCCGCTGGCTCGCCTGGGGGGGGACTTACACTTACTCCTTTTCTTACCCTTGCTGGACCTGTAAGCCTTAAGGGACCTCTCCCTATTGGAGGCAGCCCGTTGCCTGCCAGCCCTCTGGTTGTCCCTGCCAGCAGTGGCCTCGTCCTCCTGGCCGGCGGGTGAGTCTCCCTGGGCAGCGCTGCGTCCCAGCCTCCTGATCTTCTTGCCTGCTGCCACTCCCTCACTCTGCTTGTCCTGGCTGGATTGGGAACTCGTTTTCTCTTCTGTGGGCGGAGACACCTTCACGTGCTCCTGGGTTGTGGGGTCAAAGAGCTTACGTTTGTTCCTTATTCTCCCGCCACTCTGCCTTGTGGCCAGCGGCGTGACTTCCTTTGGCTTGGGCAGCAGCGGGTAGCTTGTAGGGTTGTGGACCGCCTCCCCTGGGTCTGGCGTGAAACCTTGCTGCCGGCGGCCCCTCCTCCATGGCCTGTCTCGGGCAGGGGCTCCTTGGCCTGGACTTGGTGGAGGCTGTTCTTGGAAAGGCTGACAAACGTCTGATTTGCCCTTGAGCTGATTTGTGTCGCCCTTTCCTTGGTCTGGGTGAAGTTGCCCAGACTGTTCTGTGGGCGCCGTCAAGGCTGTCTTCAGCTTCACAACCTCTTCATTACTGCTGCTCAGAACAAACAACTTCTCTACCTGTATAACCCTAGTGCTGCCCAGTCCTGGGGAGTCACTGGTCCTGTTAGTGAGGCTCTGTGTAGCAGCATTGTCACTTGCTTTGGTAGTGTTTCCATCCTGGTTATGAGGCTCCAAGGCAGACTCTTCCTCTTGAGGCTCAGAAACTTTCGCTTTGCATGTTAAAACTTCTCCTTCTTCTAACTCTTCCTCCTGTAGTGCTGTTCCTTCTGTCTGTGATCCCAAAATCTCCAGTGGGCTAGATACTCTTCCCTGAGGTCCTGAGATAGCTTCCTGTAGGCTTAACATTTCCTCCAGTGGGGTTGACTCATTTACTTGTGGTTCTAATGCTTCTTTCTGTGAGTCTAATGCTTCTTGTGGGTCTGATGCTTTTTCCTGTGGGCCCAATACTTCTTTCTGTGAGCCCAATGCATCCTTTTGTGGGTCTAATGCTTCCATCTGTGAGCTCAACTCTTCTTCTTGTGGGTTTAATGCTTCCTGTGGGTCTAAGGTCTCTTTTTGTGAATCTAATCCTTCCTCCTGTGGGTTCAGTACTCCTTCCTGTGGTGGAGTGTGTTTGGCCTTACCCTCAATGCCCTGGTCACGACTCACTGAGGCTTCTGGTGGGTCTCTGCGAGGTGGGCTGAAATGAGAAGATCTGGCTTCAAAGGGCTGTGTGGTCTCACTCTTGTGCAGGGGGCTGGAGTCAGGGCTAAAGAGCTCCTCATCATGGGCTTGTTGTAGAGCTAACTTGGGTTCTTCTGGTGGTGGTGGTGGTGGTGGTGTTGTGGAGGGTGTAGGATGTGTCTCAGGTGTTGCGATGCTGTTTGACTTCTTCCGTGTGTGTTTTGCTGCTGCCGGCTTTGTGGTGTTGGATTCGTGCCCTGTGGAGTTTGTTTCAGCTGATGGTGGACTGCCTGGTTTGTGCTGTGTAAGGGCGGTGTCACGTTCCTGGTCCCTAGTTCTCTTCAAGTCCTCCTGAGAACCCACCTTGCTCTGATGTTCCTGGTCAGTGGTTCTCTTCAAGTCCTCCTGAGAACCCACCTTGCTCTCATGTTCCTGGTCAGTGGTTCTCTTCAAGTCCTCCTGAGAACCCACCTTGCTCTGATGTTCCTGGTCAGTGGTTCTCTTCAAGTCCTCCTGAGAACCCACCTTGCTCTCATGTTCCTGGTCAGTGGTTCTCTTCAAGTCCTCCTGAGAACCCACCTTGCTTTCATGTTCCTGGTCAGTGGTTCTCTTCAAGTCCTCCTGAGAACCCACCTTGCTCTCATGTTCCTGGTCAGTGGTTCTCTTCAAGTCCTCCTGAGAACCCACCTTGCTCTCATGTTCCTGGTCAGTGGTTCTCTTCAAGTCATCCTGAGAACCCACCTTGCTCTCATGTTCCTGGTCAGTGGTTCTCTTCAAGTCATCCTGAGAACCCACCTTTCTCTGATGTTTAAGGGCTATGTCATGTTCCTGTTCCCTGGTTCTCTTCAAGTCCTTGCTCTTCCTCTGCTTGGGTTTTCTTTTCCCTGCTGCCTTGGCCTTTGTATTAGATTTTAGCCGTGAAGTGTCAACGTGAAGAGGACTTTCTGAGGCTGGCTGGGGTGAGGGTGGTCTGTGCTCCTTTGTGGCAGCAGCTGTTTTACCACGCTGAGACTGAGGCTGCATTCTAGTACTCACATGGTTGATATCACTGCTGGCACTGTTCTTGGTTATTTGAGTGTCCTGGTCCACTTTACATGACTCCTCAGAGCTGGGGAATATCACGTTAACTTCAGTGGCGGCATCCTTTTGCTCCTCACTGTCTTGGGATGCAGAACAGACAGACGAGCTCTTCCTCCTCCCTGCATTTGATTTCTCTTTACGCTGAACTTCACCCTCTTTAGGATCAGCTGCAGATGCCTCTGTCTCCATAACAACCCCAATGGTGCCCAACGACTGACCTTCCTGAGTGGGGGAGTTTATTTCGCCTGATGGTACTGCCTTGTGAGTGACTGGAGCCTTGGGAACATCTGCTTGCTGGTCCATGTGTTTGCTGCCCAGTGAGGTCATCCTGGTGGGTGCTGGTGACTGGCTGACCACTCTGGTTTTGGGGACAGCTGCGCCAGGCTTGGGCGAGGTGAAGCTCAGTGGCAGGTAACACCCTAAGGAGCTCTGGAGTGGCCGAGGCGACGGTACGGCCATGCCTTTGGTGGTGCTACTTCTGACCCCTTTCCCTCTGTGGACTCGGCTGCTCCTGGGCCTCCGCGTGCTCCTGGTCTTGATTGTGAAGGAGGTGTCATGTTTCCCTGAGGCCCCTCCCCCGCTGGTCTCCCTCTCCATGCCCTCGGTCAGGTCGCTGGCGAGGAGCTCCATGAACACGCTGGACGACTTCTTGGATCTCTTACTGGACACTGACGGTTTCTTGGACACGCTGGACTTGCCGCCACCTTGGAGGAAACAATGCAGTCATCTTAAGTGGAGGTTTGAGGCTACAATCAGATC